>NC_053026.1:493313557-493383212 GCF_003073215.2 Triticum urartu | reverse complement strand
AAGTGACCAAGTGTCTGGTCACGGGATCATGCATTATGGTACGAGTAAAGTGACTTTCCGGCAACGAGATTGAACGAGGTATTGGGATACCGACGATCAAATCTTGGGCAAGTAACGTACCGATTGACAAAGGGAATTGTATACGGGGTTGCTTGAATCCTCGACATCGTGGTTCATCCGATGAGATCATCGAGGAGCATGTGGGAGCCAACATGGGTATCCAGATCCCGCTGTTGGTTATTGACCGGAGAGCCATCTCGGTCATGTCTACATGTCTCCCGAACCCATAGGGTCTACACACTTAAGGTTCGGTGATGCTAGGGTTGTAGAGATATGAATATGCAGTAACCCGAAAGTTGTTCGGAGTCCCGGATGAGATCTTGGACGTCACGAGGAGTTCCGGAATGGTCCGGAGGTGAAGAATTATATATAGGAAGTGTAGTTTCGGCCATCGAGAGAGTTTCGGGGGTCACCGGTATTGTATCGGGACCACCGGAAGGGTCCCGGGGGTCCACCGGGTGGGGCCACCCATCCCGGAGGGCCCCATGGGCTAAGTGGGGAGGGGAACCAGCCCATAGTGGGCTGGTGCGCCCCCCTTGGCCCACCCCATGCGCCTAGGGTTGGGAACCCTAGGGTGGTGGGGCGCCCACCTGGCTTGGGGGGCACTCCACCCCTTGGCCGCCGCCCCCTAGGAGATCCCATCTCCTAGGGCCGGCGCACCCCTAGGGGGCCTATATAAAGGGGGGGGGAGGGGCAGCCGCACCCTTGAGTCTTGGCGCCTCCCTCTCCCTTGCTACACCTCTCCCTCTCGTAGTAGAACGGCGAAGCCCTACTGCGGTGACCCCTGCATCCACCACCACGCCGTCGTGCTGCTGGATCTTCATCAACCTCTCCTTCCCCCTTGCTGGATCAAGAAGGAGGAGACGTCACGCTGACCGTACGTGTGTTGAACGCAGAGGTGCCGTCCGTTCGGCGCTAGCATCTCCGGTGATTTGGATCACGTCGAGTACGACTTCCTCATCCCCGTTCTTTGAACGCTTCCGCGCGTGATCTACAAAGGTATGTAGATGCAATCCGATCACTCGTTGCTAGATGAACTCATAGATGGATCTTGGTGAAGCCGTAGGATTTTTTTTTGTCTGCAACGTTCCCCAACAGTAGGTATATATAGGAGGAAGAAGTAGGTCGGTGGAGCCACGAGGGTGGAGGGCACGCCCAGGGGGTAGGCGCGCCCCCTGCCTCGTGGTCTCCTTGTTTGTTTCTTGACATCTACTCCAAGTCCTCTGGATTACGTTTGTTCCAAAAATCACGCTCCCGAAGGTTTCATTCCGTTTGGACTCCGTTTGATATTCTTTTTCTGTGAAACACTGAAATAGGTAAAAAAACAACAATTTGGGCTGGGCCTCCGGTTAATAGGTTAGCCCCGAAAATAATATAAAAGTGTACAAATAAGCCCATTTAACATCCAAAACAGAATATATAATAGCATGGAGCAATCAAAAATTATAGATACATTGGAGACATATCAAGCATCCCCAAGCTTAATTCCTGCTCGTCCTTGAGTAGGTAATGATAAGAACAAATTTTTTGATGTGGAATGCTTCCTAACATATTTCTCAATGTAATGTTATTTATTGTGGCATGAATGTTCAGATATGAAATATTCAAGATAAAAGTTTAATATTGACATAAAAATAATAATACTTCAAGCATACTAACAAAGCAATCATGTCTTCTCAAAATAACATGGCCAAAGAAAGTTATACCTACAAAATCATATAGTTTGGTCATGCTCCATTTTCGTCACACAATAATTCTCTCATCACGCACAACCCCGATGACAAGCCAAGGAATTGTTTCATACTTTAGTGATCTCAAACTTTTTTCAACTTTCACGCAATACATGAGCATGAGCCATGGATATAGCACTATGGGTCGAATAGAATATAATGAAGGGGGTTATGTGGAGGAGACATTAAGGAGAAAGTCTCACATTGACGTGGCTAATCAATGGGCTAGGGAGATGCCCATCAATTGATGTCAATGCAAAGAGTAGGGATTGCCATGCAACAGATGCACTAGAGCTATAAATGTATGAAAGCACAACAAAAGAAACGAAGTGGGTGTGCATCCAACTTGCTTGCTCACGAAGACCTAGGGCACTTGAGGAGGCCCATTGTTGGAATATACAAGCCAAGTTCTATAATGAAAAATTCCCACTAGTATATGAAAATGACAAAACAAGAGACTCTCTATCATAAAGATCATGGGCCTACTTTGAAGCACAAGTGTGGAAAAAAGGATAGTTGCATTGCCCCTTTTTTGGGCCTTCTTAATTTATTTGGCCTTTATCTTTTTTGGGGACAATGCTCTATTAATGATGATCATCACACTTCTATTTATTTATAACTCAATGATTACAGCTCGATACTAGAACAAGATATGACTCTATATGAATGCCTCCGGCGGTGTACCGGGATGTGCAATGACTCATGAGTGGCATGTATGAAAGAATTATGAACGGTGGGTTTGCCACAAATACGATGTCAGCTACATGATCATGCAAGGCAATATGACAATGATGATGTGTGTCATAATAAACGGACAGGTGGAAAGTTGCATGGCAATATATCTCAGAATGGCTATGAAATGCCATAATAGGTAGGTAGGGTGGCTATTTTGAGGAGGATATGAGGAGGTTTATGTGTGATAGAGCGTATCGTATCACGGGGTCTGGATGCACTGGCGAAGTTTGCACCAACTCTCAAGGTGAGAAAGGGCAATGCATGGTACCGAAGAGGTTAGCAATGATGGAAGGGTGAGAGAGCGTATAATCCATAGACTCAACATTAGTCATAAAGAACTCACATACTTATTACAAAAATCTAAAAGTCATCAAAAACCAAGTATTGTGCGCATGCTCCTAGGGGATAGATTGGTAGCAAAAGACCATCGCTCGTCCCCGACTGCCACTCATAAGGAAGACAATAAAATAACACCTCATGTTTCAAATTTGTTACACAATGTTTACCATATGTGCATGCTACGTGTCTATCTCAAAAGGTGTGCACAACAAGGATGACTATGGTAAACTAAAAAGTAAAGACTCAAATCATACCAAACGCTCCAAGCAAAACACATATCATGTGGTTTATAAAAATATAGCTCCAAGTAAAGTTACCGATGAGCGAAGACAAAAGAGGGGATGCCTTCCGGTGCATCACCAAGCTTAGGCTTTTTGGTGTCATTGGATTTTACCTTTGGGTGCCTTGGGCATCCCCAAGGTTAGGCTCTAGCCACTCCTTGTTCCATAATCCATCAAATCCTTACCCAAAACTTGAAAACTTCACAACACAAAACTTAACAAAAAATCTCGTGAGCTCCGTTAGCGAAAGAAAACAAAACACCACTAAAAGGTACTGTAATGAACTCATTCTTTATTTATATTGGTGTTAAACCTACTATATTCCAACTTCTCTATGGTTTATAAACTCCATTACTAGCCATAGATTCATCAAAATAAGCAAACAACACACGAAAAATAGAATCTGTCAAAAACAGAATAGTCTGTAGTAATCTGTAACTAACGCAAACTTCTGGAACCCCAAAAATTCTAAAATAAATTTCTGGATGTGAAGAATTTATCTATTAATCATCTTCAAAATTAATTAACTAAATATCACTCCCCAAGTCTTCCCAACGGTTCTACTTGGCACAAACACTAATTAAACAAAAAAACACAAACAAAACAGAGGCTATATAAATTATTTATTACTAAACAGGAATAGAAAGCAAGAAAATAAAAATAAAATTGGGTTGCCTCCAAAAAAGAGCTATCATTTAACGCCCCTAGCTAGGCATAAAAGCGAAGATAGATCTAGGTATTGCCATCTTTGGTAGGCAATCCATTAGTGGCTCTCATAATAGATTCATATGGTAATTTAATTTTCGTTCTAGGAAAGTGTTCCATGCCCTTCTTTAATGGAATTTGGAATCTAATATTCCCTTCCTTCAAATCAATAATTGTACCAATCGTTCTAAGGAAAGGCCTACCAAGAATAATAGGACATGAAGGATTGCAATCTATATCAAGAACAATGAAATCTACGGGCACATAATTCCTATTTGCAACAATAATAACATCATTAATTTTTCCCATAGGTTTCTTAATAGTGGAATCCGCAAGGTGCAAGTTTAAAGAGCAATCATCAAATTCACAGAAGCCTGGCAAATCGCACAGAGTTTTTGGGATCGTGGAAACACTAGCACCCAAATCACACAAAGCATAGCATTCATGATCTTTAATTTTAATATTAATTGTAGGTTCCCACTCATCATAAAGTTTTCTAGGGATAGAAACTTCCAACTCAAGTTTTTCTTCATAAGATTGCATCAAAGCATCAACGATATGTTTAGTAAAAGCTTTATTTTGACTATAAGCATGAGGAGAATTTAGCACGGATTGCAACAAGGAAATACAATCTATAAAAGAGCAATTATCATAATTAAATTCCTTGGAATCCAAGATAGTGGGTTCGTTGATATCTAAAGTTTTAACCTCTTAAATCGCACTTTTACCAATTTTTGTATCCAGATCTAAAAACTCCGAATTTTTGGGACGCCTTCTAACTAAAGTTGACTCATCTCAAGTCCCATCATTATCAAGATTCATATTTCAAAACAAGGATTTAATAGGGGACACATCAATTACTTTTAGATCTTCATTTTTATTCTCATAAAAACTAGAAGAACACGCCTTCACAAAGCAATCTTCCTTAGCACGCATCCTAGCGGTTCTTTCTTTGCACTCATCAATGGAAATTCTCATGGCTTTGAGAGACTCATTGATATCATGCTTACCTGGAATAGATCTAAGTTTCAAAGAATCAACATCAAGAGAAATTCTATCCACGTTCCTAGCCAACTCATCAATCTTAAGCAATTTTTCTTCAATCAAAGCATTGAAACTCTTTTGCGAACTAATAAATTATTTAATACTAGATTCCAAATGAGAGGGCATCTTATTATAATTTCCATAAGAATTGTTGTAGGAATTACCATAATTATTAGAGGAATTACTAGGAAATGGCCTAATATTAAAATTACCTATATACGCGTTGTTACCAGAATTGTTCCTACCAACAAAATTCACGTCCATAGATTCATTATTATTCTCAATCAAAGTGTACAAAGGCATATCATTAGGATCAATAGGATCACTCTTATTAGCAAAAAAAATCCACTCAAAACATTAATCTCTTCAATTGCATGCACTTTTTTACTAGTAGATCTTTCCGTGTGCCATTGAGAATAATTAACCATAATATTATCTAGGAGTTTGGTAGGTTCTCATGAAGTGATTTTCATAAAAGTGCCTCCCGCGGCCGAACCTAAAAGATTTCTAGAAGCAAAATTCAATCCGGCATAAAAAATTTGTATAATCATCCATAAATTCAAAACATATGTACGGCAATTACGTATCATTAATTTCGTCCTCTCCCGAGATTGTGCAACATATTCATGATTAAGTTGCTTAAAATTCATAATATTGTTTATAAGAGAGATGATCTTAGCGGGAGGAAAATACTTAGAGACAAAAGCATCTTTGCACTTACTCCATGAATCAATACTATTTTTAGGAAAGGACAAAAACCAAGCTTTAGCACGATCTCTAAGCGAAAACGGAAATAGCTTAAGTTTAACAATATCATTATCCACATCTTTCTTCTTTTTCATATCACACAAATAAACAAAGTTGTTTAGATGGGTAGCGGCATCTTCACTAGGAAGGCCAGAAAACTAGATGGGTAGCGGCATCCAAAGTTGTTTGGACTCAGCAATGCAGTATTAATTTCACAAGATTCAGCATCGGTAAGAGGAGCAATCGGAGTGCTAATAAAATCATTATTGTTGGTATTGGCAAAGTCACACAATTTAGTATTATCTTGAGCCATCGTGACAAGCAAGCAATCGAACACACAAGCAAACAAGCGAAGAAAGGTGTGTCTCTCTCAAAAGGTGTGTACAGCAAAGATGATTGTGGAAAACTAAAAAGCAAAGACTCAAATCATACAAGACGCTCCAAGCAAAACACATATCATGTGGTGAATAAAAATATAGCTCCAAGTAAAGTTACCAATGAACGAAGACAAAAGAGGGGATGCCTTCCGGGGCATCCCCAAGCTTAGGCTTTTTGGTGTCCTTGGATTTTACCTTGGGATGCCTTGGGAATCCCCAAGCTTAGGCTCTGGCCACTCCTTGTTCCATAATCCATCAAATCTTTACCCAAAACTTGAAAACTTCACAACACAAAACTTAACAGAAAATCTCGTGAGCTCCGTTAGTGAAAGAAAACAAAACACCACTTCAAGGTACTGTAATGAACTCATTTTTTATTTATATTGGTGTTAAACCTACTGTATTACAACTTTTCTATGGTTTATAAACTCCATTACTAGCCATAGATACATCAAAACAAGCAAACAACACACGAAAAACAGAATCTATGAAAAAAAAGAACAATCTGTAGTAACCTGTATCAAACGCAAACTTCTGGAACTCCAAAAATTCTAAAATAAATTGCTGGACGTGAGGAAGTTTTCTATAAATCATTTGCAAAAGTAATTAACTAAATGGCACTCTCCAATAAAAAATGTCAGCAATTCTCGCGAGCGCTAAAGTTTCTGTTTTTTATAGCAAGATCAAAGAGACTTTCCCCAAGTCTTCCCAATGGTTCTACTTGGCACAAACACAAATTAAACACAAAAAACACAACCAAAACAGAGTCTAGATAAATTATTTATTGAATAACAGCAAGGAAAAATATTGGGTTGTCTCCCAACAAGCGCTTTTCTTTAAAGCCTTATAGCTAGGCATAAGATTTCAACGATGCTCACATGAAAGACAAGAATTGAAGCACAAAGAGAGCATCATAAAACACGTAACAAACACATCTAAGTCTAACATACTTCCTATGAATAGGCATCTTATAGGCAAACAAATTATCAAGGCAAGAAAAAACTAGCATATGCTAGGAAGCAGAAAGAAACAATAGAAATCTCAACATAACGAGAGGTAATTTAGTAACATGAAAATTTCTACCACCATATTTTCCACTCTAATAATAATTACATGTAGGATCATAATCAAATTCAACAATATAGCTATCACAAAACATATTCTTAACACGATCCACATGTATGCAAAGTTGACACTCTTCCAAAATAGTGGGATTAACATTAACAAAAGTCATGACCTCTCCAAACCCAATTTTATCAAAAACTTGATAATATTGAACATTCTCCAAATATGTGGGATCTAAAGTTGACACTCTTCCAAACCCACTTTCAATATTATTGCAAACATTATTATCAATCTCATATTCATCATGGGGCTAAAATAAATTTTGAAGATCAAAAGAAGTATCATCCCAATCATGATCATTGCTACAAGTAGTAGACATAGCAAAACTAGCATCCCCAAGCTTAGGGTTTTGCATATTATAAGCACAATGGACATTAATAGAATTTATACTATCATCATTGCAATCATGCTTTTTATTCAAAGATCCATCGTGAATCAATCCATAAAGTACTTCATCACAATTTTCAGATTCATGAATTTCAAGCAAAACTTCATAAAGATAATCTAGTGCACAAAACTCACTAGCAATTGGTTCATCATAATTGGATTTCTTAAAAATATTAGCAAGCGGATGACGATCCATAGATCTTAGGTTCTCTATTTAGCAATAAATAAACTATTCCAACTAAACAAGCAAACGAGCCAAGATATCAAAGCAAACGAAAAGACGAACAGGAGAAGGGTGAATAAAATAGCAAAGGCGAAGTGGGGGAGAGGAAAACGAGAGGCAAATGGAAAATAATGTAATGCGAGGGATAAGAGTTTGTGATGGGTACTTGGTATGTCTTGACTTGTGTGTAGACTCCCCGACAACGGCGCCAAAAATCCTTCTAGCTACCTCTTGAGCATGCATTGGTTTTCCCTTGAAGATGAAAGGGTGATGCAGCAAAGCAGCGTAAGTATTTCCCTTAGTTTTTGAGAACCAAGGTATCAATCTAGTAGGAGACCATGCGTGAGTCACCTCGTACCTACACAAACAAACAACAACCTCGCAACCAACGCGATAAAGGGGTTGTCAATCCCTTCACGGCCACTTGGACGAGTGAGATCTGATAGAGATAATAATAATAAGATAAATATTTTTGGTATTTTTATGATATAAACTGAAAGTAAAGATTGCAAAATAAAATATATTGGAAACTTGTATGATGGAAAATAGACCCAGGGGACATAGGTTTCATTAGTGGCTTCTCTCAATATAGCATAAGTATTATGGTGGGTGAACAAATTATTGTCGAGCAATTGATAGAAATGAGCATAGTTATGAGAATATCTAGGTATGATCATGTATATAGGCATCACGTCCGTGACAAGTAGACCGATTGCTGCCTGCATCTACTACTATTACTCCACACATCGACCACTATCCAGCATGCATCTAGAGTATTAAGTTCATAAGAATGGAGTAACGATTTAAGCAAGATGACATGATGTAGAGAGATAAACTCATGCAATATTATATAAACCCCATCTTTTTATCCTTGAAGCCAACAATACAATACGTGTCGTTTCCCCTTCTATCACTGCGATCGAGCACCGCAAGATTTAACCCAAAGCTAAGCACTTCTCCCATTGCAAGAAAGATCAATCTAGTAGGCCAAACCAAACAGATAATTCGAAGAGACTTGCAATCATACATAAAAGAATTCAGAGAAGATTCAAATATTGTTCATAGATAATCTTGATCATAAACCCACAATTCATCGTATCTCGACAAACACACCGCAAAAGAAGATTACATCGAATAGATCTCCAAGAGAATCGAGGAGAACTTTGTATTGAGATCCAAAGAGAGAGAGAAGAAGCCATCTAGCTAATAACTATGGACTCGAAGGTCAGAGGTAAACTACTCACACATCATCGGAGAGGCTATGGTGTTGAAGTAGAGGCCCTCCGTGATCAATGCCCCCTCCGACGGAGCGCCGGAAAAGGCCCCAAGATGGTATCTCACTGGGTACAGAAGGTTGTGGCGGTGGAATTAGGTTTTCATGGTGCCCTCTAATGTTTTCTGGGTACATAGGTATATATAGGAAAAAGAAGTAGGTCGGTGGAGCCATGAGGGGCCCATGAGGGTGGAGGTCGCGCCCCCTGCCTCATGGCCTCCTCGTTGGTTGCTTGATGTCTACTCCAAGTCCTCTGGATCACGTTTGTTCCAAAAATCACGCTCCTGAAGGTTTCATTCCGTTTGGACTCCGTTTGATATTCTTTTTCTGCGAAACACTGAAATAGGCAAAAAACAACAATTTGGGCCGGGCCTCCGGTTAATAGGTTTGTCCCAACGATAATATAAAAGTGTATAAATATGCTCATTAAACATCCAAAACAGAATATATAATAGCATGGAACAATCAAAACTTATAGATACGTTAGAGACGTATCACGTATCATCGCCTGTGGGTTTCATCACACCCCCCCTGACACATGCACTACAGCCGGTTGCTCATCGCAACCTGCTGCCGTTGGTGTGGTGCAACTGCTACAAATAATGCAGAGTTATCCATCACATCTCAACCACAATCCTCAACCCTGGCCGAGTCTTCTACAAATGCCCGAATCATGGGGTAATAATATGTTTAATTGTTGTTTTGCTGCTTTTAGTTGTTGATTTTTTTAATAGTTTGGTTGATGATCTTCCAATTTGATTCACGTAGAAAAGGGAAGATTCGTGTGATTTGTATTTCTAGGAAGTTGCTGATGTGGGGGAATACAACTATGCTGATTATTTGGTTAGCCGAGGAATCCCAATACCAACAGGTTGGGGTGTTGGACAAGTAACTAAAGGAATGGCAGAAGAGGAAGATGTAGAGCAGAATGTTAAAGATGCAGTTCCTCTGATCATGGCCAAGCAACAGCTGCTGAACGGCCTTGACAACAATGAGGAGATGAAAGAGCTTGTGAAGATAATGAGCAAAATCGATGTGCTCTGTAGGATGATTTATTTAGTGGCTATGACATGAGCACTTTGCTGAAACTAGTAATGAATGAAACATGTGTAGCACGCGGGGCGTAGTGTTGTGAACATCTAATAATTTCTATTAACGGAGATTAGGGGGTATCGCCTTTTTCTCATAAATAAATAAATAGCAGAGGCCCTTTTTGTAATAAATAAATAAATTAGCAGAGGCCCTGTCAGGTCAGCTTTGTTCCCATTCGAAGACGTGGAGCAAATTGCATTTCTACAATAAACTATGTCATCAAATTCAAGTTTCACAGCCAAATATGAGTACAACTAAACAACTATGTCATCGTGGTTTACTCGTCATACAATCACCAAACACAAATCAACATACATAACAAGTGATGTTCTCACAACAAAATACTAAACAGCACGTTCATCAGGTTTTAGTTGTCATAGCAAACACAATTTCACATACTAGATAAAAAAACGTCTTCTGACAGGCAAATCCCACAAAAGCAATCTAATCATCATCGACAGCAGCAGTGTCAACATCTTTGCCATGTGTATTAGTCTGAATCGTAATTCCCCATAGTGTCTTCTTCTTATTCATCCTCAATGTCCTCGAACATTGGCTTCTTTTTCATCAACTCTTGTATGTCCACAACACGACAAACAATGTTTTCGCTAGCATCATTGACGTGATGGTTCTCAATTATATTAGGAACATCTGTGGAATCTTGTACATCAGGAGCGGCGTAAGCATCATCTTGTTGTGCAACTTCATTAAATGAATTCCTCTGCTCAAACCTTTGCAATACTCTCGAGTCATCGCTATGTGCAAATGTGTCTTCCAAGAAAAATATCTGTGTTGCTTGATTTTCCAAAATAAAAGGCTCATTGGTCTGGTACGCCAACTTGACATTGATGGATTTGAAATAATCATCAACTATAGGTTTTGTGATCCTGGAAAACAGGTTATACCTACGACAACACAACAAAACAACACACCAATGATCCTCGAAACTGGAGATATACTACAACTGAACAATGTCTGTCATGTTAGCATACATTTCAGTTGTCACTCTGCCGTCCGTATCCATGCTCATGATGGCACTGTTTTGTGTCTTCCTGCCTTCGTCGCGTGCAAGCGTGTTGTAGCGCACATCTCCAAGAACGCAAGATTCATAATGTCTTACCCGAGTATCGGGACCCGTTGCTAGTGCGTAAAGGGCATCATCAACTGCCTGCCCATCCTCCCGCATATTCTAAACCTATGTTTAGAAAATAGACAAGTTGATCATCTTATGTACTCAATATATTAAAAAAACTGACAATGCAATTCAAAACCTTACATGGCTATTGAACCATTTCATAAATCCTGCCATAACCAGTTTGTCCGTGTTTCTTGGATTTTGCGGCCGTAACTCATTTTTGTACATTCTGCACAACATAGTGATCGCGTCAAACATCTAAATATATAAGAATGTGCTGCAAGTTTAGTAGATTATGATGTATAAGCTACAGTACTTAGCACTTACTTGATATAAGGTGGTATCTCAGGACAGTTATTCAACACATACCAAACTATTTTATCCAAATCTTTAGGTTTGTCCTCTTGTCGACTCTTCCCTGTAACTCGAACAGAATAATCGAAAACATTGAGCCCGGGATTGTCTTCACCCACCTCTTTGCTAAGATGATCAGTTGTTTCAATGTATTTTGAGCAGAATGTCAACGCTTCTGTAGCAATGTAGGCCTCTGCAATGGAACCTTCGGGTCTAGCTCTATTCCTAACATAGCCCTTGAAAGTGCCTAGCCGCCTTTCAATAGGGTACATCCAGCCATACTGTACTGGACATCTAAGTAGTGCCTCATCAGGTAGATGAATAGCCAAATGCACCATCACATCAAAGAAGGCTGGAGGATATATCCTCTCAAGGTCGCATATGATAGTTCGTATCTTGTCTCTAAGATGCTCCAAAGCATCTATCTTGATATTTCTACTGCAGAGTTCCGTGAAGAATTGTCCCAACTCTGCAACTGCTCTGTATAAGTCAGGATGGCCCAATCCTGTAAAGATAACAGGTAAAACCCTTTGAAGTAGCATGTGGTAGTCATGAGTTATCAACCCTTGTACCTTGTTTCCATCTGCACTGACTCTCCTTTCAGGTTTGGAAGCAAATCCATGTGGGAATCGCATACGTGACAGGACCTCGCAGAATTCTTTTCTTTTTACCCTGTCCAAGACGTACAAAGCTGGTGCCATATCCCGTGGTTTATCTTCATCTTGTAGATGCAAATCCTTTCTGATACCCAGATGTGTCAAATCAATCCTAGATTTTAAGGTATCTTTCGTATTGCCTTCAATATTAAGAAGTGTGCCGATAATGCTTTCACATATATTTTTTCTCGATGTGCATCACATCAAGATTATGCTGTAGATCCAAATCTTTCCAAGACTCCAAGTCCCACAAAGTGGACCTACGGGTAAACAATAATCTCTCTTCTGCCCTTCCCACGTTCCTTTTCCCGCTACCATTACTTGGATGGTTTCCTGGCATAATGGCTGAAAGGCGGTTGAATTTGGGATTTCAGGGTAATTTTTTTTGTGGGGGGGGGGGGTGAAAGTGTGTCGGGTGCAATGCGATCGCGACAGGGGTGCTATGAGTGTACCACCTTTTTTTCCTTTTAAACTAGGTGCTTCGCCCCCTAAAGAAAAAAACTTGGTGCTTCGCGCGATCCATCGATACTACTACTAGTAATCTGGTAATCCCGACTAAAACAATGCGTCCGGTCTTTTCCCGCGCGATATACTCGGAGGTTGGCTTAGTTGGGGTTTTTAGGCCGAGTAATGCTACACCTACGCAATCCCAGTTACGTAATTAACATAATGTGAAACGTGTGAGCTGTTGATTGTAGATTGGGGGGAGGGAGGAGCCCACCACCATGAAAAACAAGGAGGAGAGAGAGACAATTTACGTTAACCCTTTTGTAGGTTCCCGTAGATGTAGAATTATGTGAAATGCGTGAATGTGTAGTGGACGTACTATTGGAGTAACTAAGATAAATTGTGTATGTAGACTACATGTTTATTTTACTTCGCATGTTAGCATTGTCTTGATTCAATAAAAAGTAGAGTTGGTGATGATGGTGTGCCTGCCATCCTGCAACATAGGTCGTCCGATCTATATATAACGGATATGAAGGAAACTATGACAATTTACCCGCACTCCTCAACACATTTGCAGATAAGGCCGTCCTTCGTTCATCCCTTTCTCCCACAAGATCTTGATGTTCCATGCAACACACGGGCCTCTTGCTAGTACTCCTACAATATACTATATTATTGTGAAAGTTCATATACGTCGACCGAGATTAATGCAAACACGGCGGATTTTCATTACATTTTGAACTTTTAAAGGACAGAAAAATATGAGAAACCCGACCCTAAACCTATTCTACGACGGCGACCGACGTCCTCCATCTGCGATCTCCATGTACGGGGGAAGGGTTGAAGACTCGTGAAGTTAAGGTGCGGTCTTCGGTGAGGAAGAGTAGAACACGGGAGACGGACTGGCCAGTTGGCACACCATGCCCTACCGCCTCCCATGCTCTACTCATCCTCGGAGGAGTCCCGACCTCGGTGGTGCCAGGCATTGGATGGCGGCAAGTAGGACGCGTGGCTGACGGTGCTCCTGTCGTCGGCCGCCAGCATGGCCACCGCTTATGCGGTCACGTCCGCGTCCAACTACGCCGCTATTGCGTCGCGAGCGGCGACTTTTGTGAGGGCGGCGACCTCGACCTCCAGCTGGCAGGACGATGCACTTTGGTGTGGAGGTTAGCTGGGCATTGTCGCTTTAAGTAGCGCCTTCTAGTGAAGCCGAGCATCCGGGTGCATCATTAAGTCGCCGGAGTTCGTTCCTCGGGCAGCGAGCCTCTTAACGACGACAGACGGATGGACGACATGAATGCGGGCAGCTGGCGCCGATGGGGAACGCACCGCGCGACGGCATGAGGGACGAGGGTTTTTGGTGTGCTAGGGTTGTCAGCTGCAGTCGTGGCAACGTTGGAGATGCCCTTTGCTCATGTGCAACCCCACATGTCCTTGAAAAAGCAAGACAACCCAGCATGGTCTCAGGTCCTGGGGATGCAGTTGGACGTGCTACACTACTCCGCGGACACGTCGCGGCGCGCGCGCACTTCGGTTCTCCGTGCATCCTTGAATAGCCGGGTTTTGATCTGCTGGCCGTGACACAGCGCTAACGCCACCCTCAGCACACTGAAACCGACCGTGTAAAGCGACGATGAGTGTGTCGCTCCCGCATGCCTCATTTGAACATTCCGCCGAGTATCATTCGTATGTGGGCCTAGACCATGCTTGTATTTCCAATGTTGTAATTTGTCCGACATGCATACAAACAAACGGTTCGTTTAAAGTTTCACTTTGCCTCCACTACGTGTTGCTTCCCATCTTAGTTTTGACAACCCATTCGGTTCATGCCCTGACACATCTTGTCGAGATCGATTGATGTTGAGAGATCAATTGCGTGTTGTTGCTACCTCTTGAGCATGTGTTGGTGTTCCCTTGAAGAGGAAAGGGTGATGCAGCAAAGTAGCATAAGTATTTCCCTCAGTTTTTGGGAACCAAGGAATCAATCCAGTAGGAGGTAACATGCAAGTCGCCTAGTACCTACACAAACAAACAAGAACCTCGCAACCAACGTGATAAAGGGGTTGTCAATCCCTTCAGGTCACTTACAAGAGTGAGTCTGATAGAGATAATAAGATAAATATTTTTGGTATTTTAATGGTATAGATTGGAAAATAAAGATTGCAAAATAAAAAAAGATAGAAATATCAAGTTGATAGGAAAATAATATGATGGAAGATAGACCCGGGGGCCATAGGTTTCACTAGTGGCTTCTCTCAAGATAGCTTATTCTACGGTGGGTGAACAAATTACTGTCGAGCAATTGATAGAAAAGGGAATCATTATGAGAATATCTAGGCATGATCATGTATATAGGCATCACGTCCGTGACAACTAGACCGAAACGATTCTGCATCTACTACGATTACTCCACACATCGACCGCTATCCAGCATGCATCTAGAGTATTAAGTTCATAAGAACAGAGTAACGCATTAGGCAAGATGACATGATGTAGAGGGAAAAACTCATGCAATATGATATAAACCCCATCTTTTTATCCTCGATGGCAACAATACAATACGTGCCTTGCTGCCCCTAATGTCACTGGGAAAGGACACCGCAAGATTGAAACCAAAGCTAAGCACTTCTCCCATTGCAAGAAAAATCAATCTAGTAGGCCAAACCAAACTCATAATTCGAAGAGACTAGCAAAGATATTAAATCATGGATAAAAGAATTCAAAGAAGATTCAAATATTGTTCATAGATAATCTTGATCATAAACCCACAATTCATCGAATCTCGACAAACACACCACAAAAATAATTACATCGAATAGATCTCCAAGAGAATCAAGGAGAACTTTGTATTGAGATCCAAAGAGAGAGAAGAAGCCATCTAGCCTATAACTATGGACCCAAAGGTCTGTGGTAAACAACTCACACATCATTGGAGAGGCTATGGTGTTGATGTAGAAGCCCTCCGTTATCGATTCCCCCTCCGGAGGAGCGCCGAAAAAGTCCCCAAGATAGGATCTCATGGTTACAGAAGGTTGCGGCGGTGGAAATAGGGTTTCGTGGTGCTCTCGGATGTTTTTGGGGTATATGAGTATATACAGGCGAAAGAAGTAGGTCAGCGGAGCCACGAGGGGCCCACGAGGGTGGGGGCGTGCCTACCCCCCTGGGCGCACCCTCCTACCTCGTGGCCACCTCGCTGCTTTCTTGACGTCCACTCCAAGTCTCTTGGATTGAGTTTGTTCCAAAAATAACTCCCCCAAAGGTTTTATTCCATTTGATATCCCTTTTCTACGAAACACTGAAATAGGCAAAAAAACAGCAATTTGCACTGGGCTTTAGGTTACTAGGTTAGTCCCAAAAATAATATAAAAAGGTATATTAAAGCCCATTAAACATCCAAAACAGGTAATATAATACCATGTAACAATCAAAAATTATAGATACGTTGGAGACGTATCAGTCGTGCAAGGAGATAAAGGTTTGGTCTATTTCTATGATAGAAATGACCGGCGGGGGGGGGGTCTGTCGGGATCAGAGGGAGTATATTGTACATTCATAAGAGAAATGAACGTATTGTACCCACCCTAGTCCTCTTTCAATTGATCTCCGGACCCCGAGATGAAATCGAGAGAGAACGAGTGGGTGCATGTGTGATACCTAAGGTAGATCAAAATTTTGAACCGGTGATCATAGCATGCACAAATCATATATAAAGGGTATTCAATGTTCGTTTCGCTCTTGAATGTACAATATAGTCCCTCCGATCCTTTCTAGTAGTTTACATATAAGTTTTATGTTTAGTCAAAGTATCTCTACTTTGATCAAACTTATTAAAAAAGTATCACCATTCAACAACGCCCAATCAATATTGTTAGATTCGTATGTACTCCTAGATTTGTATTCAAACATACATGGTTTCAAATTTGTTTTCAACCACGTGAATGTGCTTGTTCTCGTGCATGCTCTTCCTACTAGGATTTCGCCACGTATAGCCAGTCCAATAGTAAGATTCTTTTAAGCTCCCTGTCCAATAGTACTAGTGGAGTACTGACAACATCTGTAGTAGAGTATGTAGTGCTCATAGTACTCCCTCCTTCCATTTATATAGGGCCTATGTGGAGGAGAGAGATGTGAAAAAGTAAAGGGAGTGAGCTCTCATGCAAGAGCCTAGCTATATACGCATTCCTAGTTAAATACAATAAATATGAAGAAGGAGATAGAGAGGAGATGGAAAAAAGTACTAAAACAATAGCCAACCTTATTTTTTGTGGGAAATAGCCCACACTACTGTATGAGTGCATATAGATGATGGCTATAGATGACATGACAGTTCCTTATAACCATCTGCTAGCTATATTATTAACCATGCTCCAATGGGTTTTTCAAAACTACCTTTGACTATTGACAAGATTAATAGTACATGAGATGTATATTGTGAAAATTATATCATTGGAACTCCTTTAATATACGAATTTGACCTTATGCTTTGTGTAAGTTGCATGTTAGATATTATTACTCTAACATTTTGTCAAAGTTAGCCTCGAAAAACGCATTAGGCCCTGTAGATGGAAGGAGGGAGTACTAGTGGAAGTGGATCCTCTGACGTAGGTATCCCTGCCTTACCCTCCCTTTCGTTCACTTACCGGAGTATCCCATTCTTGCTAGGCTCTGCATGTCAGTTACTCAATGGGTTCAGCCACGTCAGGGGATCCTCATCTGTAGTATACTCCCTCTATTTTTATTTACTCCGCATAAAACGGAGGGACTAGTAGTATAAATGACGTGGGCGGGGAGGGGGAGGGACATCAGTTTGCTCTCAACCTTGGTCCCACAAGCAAGCGAAAATGCAAGATGAAGCGCGGTCCATTTGGTGAGCGACATGGAGGGTCCTGCGTGCCGGGGTGCAACACGAACGCGACAAGCGTGATGTACAGTCAAAACCGATTGACCTGTCGTCACCAGAACCACTATTCACACTAGAACCTTTGCTGCTCGGCCTACGCGAGCCACTGCCCCAAAACCACACCTCCTCTCTAGCCCATCCCCCACCTTTCGATCCCCTATCCCGCATCAAGTGTCCCCTAGTCCGCCAGAAAGTCATGGTGCGTCGCAAGATCACGTACTACAAGATGCTGACGACGGAGCGCCACATAGAAATCGCGACTGTGGTCGGTGCCACATACCTCCGTTCCCAAGCCCGCTTTGCGGCGGGCCAATCCCCGAGTTCTCTGGAGACATGATACGATGAGGAGGAAGCCGATCCAATGTTCATGGCAGAGTTCACGGCGCAGAAGGCCCCCGATGGTTATGAGACGATGGACGTCGACTTTCAGCCGGCATCCAGGTCCCCCATGGTGCAGGCGGACCAAAGGAGGACCGGGAGGCAGAGTCTCAACTTCATGTGCAGCGCGCGCATGCCGCTGCTATTGAGGCTCTCCTGCAGGCGGAACCAGATGTCGTGGATGTGAACCAGGCGGCAGAGGCTCAACTTGAGGCGGAGCGCGCTTATGATGCTGCCATCAAGGCCCTCCTGCAGGCGGAACCAGACGTCCTTAACTTGAACCGGGCGGCGGAGGCTCAACTCGACACGGAGCGCTGCTACGTATTGAGCTTGCGTTGGTTTTCCCCAAAGAGGAAGGGATGATGCAGCAGAGTAGCGTAAGTATTTCCCTTAGTTTTTGAGAACCAAGGTATCAATCCAGTAGGAGGCCACGCTCAAGTCCCTCATACCTGCACAAAGCGATAGCTACTCGCAACCAACGCGATTAGGGGTTGTCAATCCCTTCACGGTCACTTACGATTGTGAGATCTGATAGATATAATATTTTTGGTATTTTTGGTATAAAGATGCAAAGTAAAAAGTAAAAGCAAAGTAAAAAGAAAAGCAAGATTAAAGTGATGGAGATTGATATGATGCGAATAGACTCGGGGGCCATAGGTTTCACTAGTGTCTTCTCTCAAGAGCATAAGTATTCTACGGTGGGTGAACAAATTACTGTTGAGCAATTGACAGAATTGAGCATAGTTATGAGAATATCTAGGCATGATCATGTATATAGGCATCACGTCCGTGACAAGTAGATCGAAATGATTCTGCATCTACTACTATTACTCCACTCATCGACCGCTATCCAATATGCATCTAGAGTATTAAGTTAAAAACAGAGTAAACGCCTTAAGCAAGATGACATGATGTAGAGATATAAATTCATGCAATATGAAATAAACCCCATCTTGTTATCCTCGATGCCAATGATGCAATACGTGCCTTGCTGCCCCTTCTGTCACTCGTAAGGACACCGCAAGATCGAACCCAAAGCTAAGCACTTCTCCCATGGCAAGAACTACCAATCTAGTTGGCCAGACCAAACGGATAATTCGAAGAGACTTGCAAACATAACCAATCATACATAAAAGAATTCAGAGAAGATTCAAATATTATTCATAGATAGACTTGATCATAAACCCACAATTCATCGGTCTCAACAAACACACCGCAAAAAGAACATTGCATCGAATAGATCTCCACAAGAGAGGGGGAGAACTTTGTATTGAGATTCAAAGAGAGAGAAGAAGCCATCTAGCTACTAACTATGGACCCGAAGGTCTGAGGTAAACTACTCACACTTCATCACAGAGGCTATGATGATGTAGAAGCCCTCTGTGATGAAGGCCCTCTTCCGGCGGAGCTTCGGAACAGGCCCCAAGATGGGATCTCGCGGATACAGAAAGTTGTGGCGCTGGAATTAGGTTTTTGGCTCCTGTTCTGATCGTTTGGGGTTACGTGTGTATATATAGGAGGAAGAAGTACGCCGGAGGAGCAACGAGGGGCCCACAAGGTAGGGGGGCACGCCCTAGGGGGGTGCGCCCCCACCCTTGTGACCGCCTCTTTTCTTCCTTGGAGTAGGTTCCAAGTCTCCTGGATCACGTTCCCGAAGATTTTATTCCGTTTGGACTCGGTTTGATATTCTGTTTATCCGAAACACTGAAATAGGCAAAAAACAGCAATTCTGGGTTGGGCCTCCGGTTAATAGGTTAGTCCCAAAAATAATATAAAAGTGGAAAATAAATCCCAATATAGTCCAAAACCGTAGATAATATAGCATGGAGCAATCAAAAATTATAGATACGTTGGAGACGTATCAGGCATACTAACAAAGCAATTATGTCTTCTCAAAATATCATGGCCAAAGAATGTTATCCCTCCAAAATCATATAGTCTGGCTATCCTCCATCTTCACCACACAAAGTATTTAAATTATGCACAACCCCGATGACAAGCCAAGCAATTGTTTCATACTCTAACTTTTTCAAAACTTTTTCAATCTTCACGCAATACATGAGCGTGAGCCATGGATATAGAACTATAGGTGGAATAGAATGGTGGTTGTGGAGAAGAAAAAAAGGAGGGGAAGATAGTCTCACATCAACTAGGCGTATCAATGGGCTATGGAGATGCCCATCAATAGATATCAATGTGAGTGAGTAGGGATTGCCATGCAACGGATGCACTAGAGCTATAAGTATATGAAAGCTCAAAAAGAAACTAAGTGGGTGTGCATCCAACTTGCTTGCTCATGAAGACCTAGGGCAATTTGAGGAAGCCCATCATTGGAATATACAAGCCAAGTTCATAATGAAAAATTCCCACTAGTATATGAAAGTGATAACATGAGAGACTCTCTACTCTGAAGATCATGGTGCTACTTTGAAGCACAAGTTTGGTAAAAGGATAGTAACATTGTCCCTTCTCTCTCTTTCTCTCATTTTTTTTTATTTATATATTTTTTGTTTGGGCCTTTTCTCTTTTTTTATGGCCTCTTTTTATTTGGGCTTCTATGGCCTATTTTTTTAATTTTTTTTCATCCGGAGTCTCATCCCGACTTATGGGGGAATCATAGTCTCCATCATTCTTTCCTCACTGGGACAATGCTCTAATAATGATGATAATCACACTTTTATTTTTCTTATTATTCAACAATTACAACTCGATACTTAGAACAAAATATGACTCTATGTGAATGCATCCGGCGGTGTACCGGGATATGCAATATGACAATGATGGAGTGTGTCACGATAAACGGAACAGTGGAAAGTTGCATGGCAATATATCTCGGAATGGCTATGGAAATGCCATAATAGGTAGGTATGGTGGCTGTTTTGAGGAAGGTATATGGTAGGTGTATGATACCGGCGAAATGTGCGCGGTATTAGAGAGGCTAGCAAAGGTGGAAGGGTGAGAGTGCGTATAATCCATGGACTCAACATTAGTCATAAAGAACTCATATACTTATTGCAAAAATCTAGAAGTTATCAAAGCAAAGTATTACGCGCATGCTCCTAGGGGGATAGATTGGTAGGAAAAGATCATCGCTCGTCCCCGACTGCCACTCATAAGGAAGACAATCAATAAATAAATCATGCTCTGACTTCATCACATAACGGTTCACCATACGTGCATGCTACGGGAATCACAAACTTTAACACAAGTATTCTTTAAATTCACAACTACTCAACTAGCCTGACTTTAATATTATCACCTCCATATCTCAAAACAATTATAATGCTTCAATCTTTTCTTAGTATTCAACACACTCAAAAGAAAGTTTCACAAATCTTGAATACCAAGCATATTATTATTAAGCAAATTACCATGCTATTAAGAGACTCTCAAAATAATTTAAGTGAAGCATGAGAGATCAGTAGTTTCTTTAAAACAAATCCACCACTGTGCTCTAAAAAATCTAAGTGAAGCACATAGAGCAAAATTATAACGCTCAAAAGATATAAGTGAAGCGCATAGAGCAAAATTACTTAGCTCAAAAGATATAAGTGAAGCACATAGAGTATTCTATCAAATTTTAATTCATGTATGGCTCTCTCAAAAGGTGTGTACAGCAAGGATGATTGTGGCATACTAAGACACAAAGACACAAATAATACAAGACGCTCCAAGCAAAACACATATCATGTTGGTGAATAAAAATATAGCTCCAAGTAAATTACCGATGGAAGTGGACAAAAGAGGGGATGCCTTCCAGGGCATCCCCAAGCTTTGACTTTTTGGTGTCCTTGGATTATCTTCGGGGTGCCATGGGCATCCCCAATCTTAGGCTCTTGCCACTCCTTGTTCCATGATGCATCAAAAGAATTCACCCAAAACTTGAAAACATCACAACACAAAACTCAAAATGGAAAACTCGTGAGCTCCGTTAGCGAAGGAAAACAAAAGACCACTTCAAGGTACTGTAACTAACTCATTATTTATTTATATTGGTGTTAAACCTACTGTATTCCAACTTCTCTATGGATCATAAACTATTTTACTAGCCATAGATTCATCAAAATAAGCAAACAACACACGAAAAACAGAATCTGTCAAAAATAGAACAGTCTGTAGTAATCTGTAGCTAGCGCAAGATATGGAACACCAAAAATTCTAAAATAAATTTATGGACGTGAGTAATTTATCTATTCATCATCTTCAAAAACAATTAACTAAATAGAACTCTTCAAATAAAAATGACAGCAGTTCTCGTGAGCACTAAAGTTTCTGTTTTTTACAGCAAGTTCAACAAGTCTTTCCCCAAGTCATCCCAACGGTTCTACTTGGCACAAACACTAATTAAACACAAAAAAACACAACCAAAACACAGTCTAAATAATTAATTTATTACTAAACAGGATCAACAAGCAAGGAATAAAAATAAAATTGGGTTGCCTCCCAACAAGCGCTATCGTTTAACGCCCCTAGCTAGGCATAAAAGCGAGGATAGATCTAGGTATTGCCATCTTTGGTAGGCAATCCATAATTGGCTCTCATGATAGTTTCATATGGTAATTTTATTTTCTTTCATGGGAATTGTTCCATTCCCTTTTTTAATGGAAATTGAAATCTAATATTCCCTTCCTTTGTATCAATAATCGCACCAACCGTTCTAAGGAAAGGTCTACCAAGAATAATAGGGAAAGAAGAATTGCAATCTATATCAAGAACAATGAAATCTACAGGCACATAATTCCTATTTGCAACAATAAGAACATCATTAATCCTTCCCATAGGTTTCTTAATAGTGGAATCCACAAGATGCAAGTTTAGCGAGCAATCATCAAAATTACGGAAATCTAGCAAATCACACAAAGTCTTGGGAATAGTAGAGACACTAGCACCCAAATCACACAAAGCATAAAACTCATGATATTTAATTTTAATTTTAATAGTTGGTTCCCACTCATCATAGAGTTTTCTAGGGATAGAAACTTTCAACTCAAGTTTTTCTTCATAATATTGCATCAAGGCATCAACAATAAGTTTCGGTGAAGGCTTTATTTTGACTATAAGCATGTGGAGAGTTTAGCACGGATTGCAACAAAGAAATACAATCAATTAAAGAGCAACTTTCATAATTAAATTCCTAGAAATCCAATATAGTGGGTTTAGCAACATCTAGATTTTTATTTCTTTCAATCCCACTTTCATCAATTTCATCATCAAGATCTAAATACTCCGAATTTTTAGAACGCCTTCTAGGTAAAGGAAGATCATATGCAGTTTCATCAAGATTCATATTGCAAAACAAAGATTTAATAGGGGACACATCAATAACTTTTAGATCTTCATCTTGATTTTCATAGGAATTGGAGGAACACGCTTTAATAAAGGCATCTTTTGAAGCACGCATCCTAGCGGTTCTTTCCTTGCACTCATCAATGGAAATTCTCATGGCTTTGAGAGACTCATTGATATCATGCTTAGGAGGGATAGATCTAAGCTTTAAAGAATCAACCTCAAGAGAAGTTCTATCAACGTTTCAAGCCAAATCATCAACTTTAAGCAATTTATCCTCAAGCAAAGCATTAAAATTCTTTTGTGAATTCATAAACTCTTTAACACTAGTCTCAAATTTAGAGGGCATCTTATTATAATTTCCATAAGAATTGTTGTAGGAATTACCATAATTATTAGAAGGATTACTAGGATATGGCCTAGGATTAAAATTCCCTCTATAAGCGTTGTTACCAAAATTATTCCTACCAACAAAATTCACATCCATAGATTCATTGTTATTCTCAATCAAAGTAGACAGAGGCATATCATGAGGATCAGAAGAAACACTCTTAGTAGCAAATAATTACATAAGTTCATCCATCTTTCCACTCAACACATTAATTTCTTCTCTCGCATGCATTTTTTTTATTAGAAGGTCTTTCAGTATGCCATTGAGAATAATTAACCATAATATTATCTAGGAGTTCAGTAGCATCTCCTAAAGTGATTTCCATAAAAGTGCCTCCCGCGGCCGAATCTAAAAGATTTCTAGAAGCAAAATTCAATCCGGCATAAAAATTTTGTATGATCATCCACAAATTCAAACCATGAGTAAAGCAATTACCTATCATTAATTTCATTCTCTCCCAAGCTTGTGCAACATGTTCATGATCAAGTTGTTTAAAGTTCATAATATCGTTCCTAAGAGAGATGTTCTTAGCGGGAGGAAAATACTTAGAGATAAAAGCATCTTTGCACTTGTTCCATGAGTCAATACTATTCTTAGGCAAAGACGAAAACCAAGCTTTAGCACGATCTCTAAGCGAAAAAGGAAATAGCTTCAATTTAACGACATCATTATTGACATCTTTTTTCTTTTGCATATCACATAAATCAACGAAGCTATTCACATGAGTAGCGGCATCTTCACTAGGAAGGCCGACGAATTGATCTTTCATAACAAGATTCAACAAAGCATTATTAATTTCACAAGATTCAGCTTCGGTAAGAGGAGTAATCGGAGTGCTAAGGAAATCATTATTATTGGTATTGGTGAAGTCCCACAATTTGGTAGTATCTTGAGCCATCGCGACAAACAAGCAATCTAACACAAGAGCAAACAAAAAGGCAAGCGAGCAAAAAGAGGCAGATAGAGAGGGAGGATAGAGAGAGAGGGCGAATAAAATAGCAAGGGTGAATTGGGGGGAGAGGAAAACGAGAGGCAAATGGCAAATAGTGTAATGCGAGAGATATGGATTGTGATGGGTACTTGGTATGTTGACTTTTTGCGTAGACTCCCCGGCAATGGCGCCAGAAATCCTTCTTGCTATGTCTTGAGCTTGCGTTGGTTTTCCCCGAAGAGGAAGGGATGATGCAGTAGAGTAGCGTAAGTATTTCCCTCAGTTTTTGAGAACCAAGGTATCAATCCAGTAGGAGGCCACGCTCAAGTCCCTCGTACCTGCCCAAAGCGATAGCTATTCGCAACCAACGCAATTAGGGGTTGTCAATCCCTTCACGGTGACTTACGAGAGTGAGATCTGATAGATATAATATTATTGGTATTTTTGGTATAAAGATGCAAAGTAAAAAGTAAAAGCAAAGTAAAAAAGCAAAGCAAGATTAAAGTGATGGAGATTGATATGATGAGAATAGACCCGGGGGCCATAGGTTTCACTAGTGGCTTCTCTCAAGAGCATAAGTATTCTACGGTGGGTGAACAAATTACTATTGAGCAATTGACAGAATTGAACATAGTTATGGGAATATCTAGGCATGATTATGTATATAGGCATCACGTCCGTGACAAGTAGATCGAAACGATTCTGCATCTACTACTATTACTCCACTAATCGACCGCTATCTAGCATGCATCTAGAGTATTAAGTTAAAAACAGAGTAACGCCTTAAGCAAGATGACATGATGTAGAGAGATAAATTCATGCAATATGAAATAAACCCCATCTTGTTATCCTCGGTGGCAACGATGCAATACGTGCCTTGTTGCCCCTTCTGTCACTAGGTAAGGACACCGCAGGATCGAACCCAAAGCTAAGCACTTCTGCCATGGCAAGAACTACCAATCTAGTTGGCCAAACCAAACGGATAATTCAAAGAGACTTGCAAAGATAACCAATCATACATAAAAGAATTCAGAGAAGAGTCAAATATTATTCATAGATAGACTTGATCATAAACCACAATTCATCGATCTCAACAAACACACCGGAAAAAGAAGATTACATCGAATAGATCTCCACAAGAGAGGGGGAGAACTTTGTATTGAGTCTCAAAGAGAGAGAAGAAGCCATCTAGCTACTAACTATGGACCCGAAGGTCTGAGGTAAACTACTCACACTTCATCGGAGAGGCTATGATGATGTAGAAGCCCTCCGTGATGACGGCCCTCTTCCGGCGAAGCTCTGGAACAGGCCCCAAGATGGGATCTCGTGGATACAGAAAGTTGCGGCGGTGGAATTAGGTTTTTGGCTCCTGTTCTGATCGTTTGGGGGTACGTGTGTATATATAGGAGGAAGAAGTACGCCGGAGGAGAAACGAAGGGCCCATGAGGCAGGGAGGCACGCCCTAGGGGTGGGGGTGCCCTCCACCCTCGTGACCGCCTCTTTTGTTCCATGGAGCAGGGTCAAAGTCTCCTGGATCACGTTCGTTGAGAAAATCACGTTCCCGAAGATTTTATTCTGTTTGGACTCCGTTTGATATTCTGTTTATCCGAAACACTGAATAGGCAAAAAACATCAATTCTGGGCTGGGCCTCCGGTTAATAGGTTAGTCCCAAAAATAATATAAAAGTGGAAAATAAAGCCCAATATAGTCCAAAACAGTAGATAATATAGCATGGAGCAATCAAAAATAATAGATACGTTGGAGATGTATCAAGCGCGCGGATGCCGCTACCATCGAGGCCCTCCTCAAGGCGGAACCGGACGTCCTCGACTTGAACCGGACGGCAGAGGTTCAACTCGACGCGGAGTGCGCGGATGCCGCTGCCATCGCGGCCATCCTGTAGGCAGAATCGGACATCCTTGACTTGAACCGAGCGGTGCTCTTGTCCATGCAGAGCGCCCGCACGCTCAGTGTGAACGAGTAGCTAGAGGCCGAGGACAACCTTGGTGTGGATACACACGTCGGCAGCTATGGCTTGTTCGCGCCGGTAGCCAAAGACGACGAGGCCGTCTCGTTCCGTGAGCAGTGATAGTTTTTCTTTATGTTGTTGTTTTTAGGATCGGTTGCTGTGTAAAAACATATATTGTTAAGCAAGTCGCCTGACTTTCATCATTTGGGTCAGTCTACCATTTTAGGTTGTTGGATGAATCTCCCATGTCTCCTAACCCTTCTTCCTCACCTCTTCTTCTTCCCCAACAGACCACCGCATAGGCCGTAGGGATCCTCCCAACATGCGGTTGGATAAACATACTGTATGAACGAAAATTATGTGTCAGCGGTAGGATGGCTGAGTTTGGTTTGTTCACATGCGGTAGCACGTGTTGGTGAGGGCGCGTTCCCTTGGTTGGGTTTGCAGCGTGCAGGAGCGACTGTGTGAGGGTGCGAAGCAACCGTGTGAGGGTACGGTGCGACCGCGACAACCGTGCACAAGTGTACATCCTTTTCATTTTGAAAACTTTAGGCAAGCTTGGCAAAAATATGTGGCGAAGTATGGCAATGCAAGGCCTAGACCCAAATAGGATAAGTACGTATTAGGAGTACTGGTGTTAATAAAGAAAGGCAGGGTTTTCCTCCGCGGGATTAATCGATTCATGTCGTCGTTTGACGTGTCAATTAATGCGTATTTTTTCACCAATGCCCAAAGAGTTAACCATCTCACTCCTCATCGCTTGATTAATGCAGCACCATGCAAACCAACATTCTCACTTCCGCATGCCCCATCAATTTTGACTTCCTTACCCATTGCGGTGACCTCGTCGATATCTCGAATGTTGTGGTTTGGTGAAGTGCATTCGACGGAGAACACCGTTGAGGGAGACCACCGGATGCAAGTGCCGCCTGCAAGCCGAGACAACCGCCTTATTTGCATACAGGAAGCGCGTTGAACCAAAGGACGCATAAATAATGTACTAGTACTACTAGTACACAATAGCGTCGTCCGTCCAGATTAGTGCGGTGAGGGTAGTTTCTCAAAGAAGACGATGGAGAAGCGGAGTCAGCGAAGAGTGAAATGATGGTTGCTTCGTCCGGGCTTTGTGATTTGACGCATCAATGCTTTGTGATTTGTGATATAAGGGACATGGGAGTAGACTCTATGCTCTATACTATACATGCGTCCAAGCACAGGAGCAAGAGGAGAGACGATGCATTTTTCTATTCCTTCAATCAATCAATTAGGGAGCTTCGGTTCCATCTTTTTGGCTTTGGCAGCACCATCCACAATGGTTCCCATCGATGCCAAAAGCTATTTTCACATTTGGATACACATTGTGGATGCCCTTAACCGTACCACTTGGTTTTGCTCCTCTGTGCTATCTATAAAAATCTCAATTATATTGATCTAAAAAATTATAGAATCAAGATTAGTAAAAAAGGAGGTGATTTTGCCGTGCAGATGGCGGGGGAGGTTTCTTATTTTTAGAGGAAGTTGGCCTGGCGGTTTGCTAACATGCGGTCCCATGTGTCAGTGATTTACCAAGCCGATCCGCGTCCCACATGAGGAAGAACAACGACAGAAGCAACCCATGGACAACTTGAAGATCTTATCAAAAAATACTTGAAGAAGATGAGGGAGAAGCGGATTCAGCGATGAGTGAAACGATGGTTGCTTCGTCCCTCCAACTACTTTTTTAGCAGTATTACTTCGTCCCTCCAACTAAACTGCGGGAAAGGTGCAACTTTGTGATTTGACGCCTCATTGCTCATTACTACGACGGCGCCACGACTGGGGTGCTTCACCCCTGCTGCTCTGCACTGTATTTCGGTACGACATGTGGACCCGGTAGCATGATGTCCCACATGTCAGCGAACGGGACTAGAACATTTATGAAAGCGAGCGCTCCACTCTTATGATGGAGGATTACATGACACGGCGGCCCCATGAGCTGTCACTTGTACTATATAGTACTATAGTTTTGTTGTTTCGCATGATCCATCGATACAAACCCGATTAAACAGGAAAGGGCGGGATTTTTCCCGCGCGGTAGATGATACCGGCCATACATTTCAAAGGCAATTTTAATGTATGAAAACTGAATAATTAAGTAACAATATGATATCTAATAAAACTAAAAACACATAGGATTTATTGTGTTAGAGTGAAGTAGTAGTGATGTATTGCATAGTTGTTAGATGTAACATGCGAGAACATGTAGAGATGTAGTCTTGGAGGGCCTAGAGAGAGAAAAGCGTAATACGGTCACCGAACTTCATAATACGCTAATTACGGTCAGTATATACGTTTTGCGGTGATTATATGGTCACTTGCTCACCGTTCAACATCCGATTGCCCTCTGTTGACCGGCCAAATAGTCTGCATGGCCCATGTTGACTAGTTAAATTGACCACATTCCTTGTGGGTCCCACATGTCAGTTCACATAGGAAAAAGGTCAGATAAACACAAATTAACCCAGGCGCGATAAGACTCCAACCCGTGCGCGGGAATCACCTGGTTGTGTATGTGTCTGTCAGGGCCTGATGTGTGCGCATGCACGTGTAGGTTGAGCACTGGAGCGTGAGAATATGTGTTGGTTGTGTGGTGTGTGCATGCATGCGTCCGCGTGTGTGTGTGTGAGTGTTGCGTGCGTGCGTGGCTGCGTGTGTACGTGTGAGTGTTGCGTGCCTACGGGACTGCATGTGTACTTGTGAGTGTTGCATGCATGCAGTCCTTGTGCATGCATGCGTGTGTGTATAATCACCACACCAGCTCCTGTGTGTTAAAAAAGACGGCTCAGCATATCAATATTGTTTTGTCTTTTGTTTTCATTCTTATTAGCAAGATGCCCGTGCGTTGCATGCAACATGAAGATGCATTTGTATGACTAGTTTATCTTGTGAGAGAAAATGATGAAT
The DNA here is from genome assembly GCF_003073215.2 of Triticum urartu. Lineage (NCBI taxonomy): Eukaryota > Viridiplantae > Streptophyta > Magnoliopsida > Poales > Poaceae > Triticum > Triticum urartu. The sequence continues at coordinate 493,353,700 of NC_053026.1, read as the reverse complement.
GAGGGAAGGCCTTATTTGAAAATGTGGAGATGTGTATGGGTACCTTTTTACAAAATTGCCATAGTTTCCTTCCTATCCATCAGATATAAATCGGACATCCTATGTTGCAGAGTGTCAGGCACACGATCATCACCAACTCTGTTTTTTATAAGAGTGTAGAAGAGTAGATACAAGCTCACAAGTGGGCCCAATGGTAGTGAGATAATGTGATGCAACACTAGAGGTGCCACGTGGAGCGTTTAACTGGTCCACTAGTCCTGTCTTGAGCAAATACAGAGCTATACGGTGAGCTCGTGACTATATAATGACCACAAAACGTAAATGGTGAACGTAATGAGTGGATTCTGAAGTCCAATGTATGTATCGTGCTTTCGCTCCAAATACAATGATTGTCACTCTATATATTGCGAGAGAAAGATGAAACATGCGTGAATGTGCTGGGGGCTTACTTTTTGAGGACCTGGAGATAGTTTGTGTGCGTACGTGAAAGGGGCGTAGAGGGGGTGTATGTGATCGGGAGAGAGATGCTCTTCGTTTCTTTTTATTATGACTAACTTTATATAAAGTATAAAAATATGAAAATTCATAGTGCGGAATAAATATCATTGTGGGCACCATGCAATTCAAATTAACGTTCATACTCCTCCATATAACTTTGTAATGTTGTATATATGGAGAAATTCTAAAATAATTATGTGGCCACAGTTTATTGAAAAGGAATGTTGTATGCGAAATAAACGTGAAGATGGGGCTTTTTAGATCAATGGGGTACGTGATGTAACATTTGTGAATGTGTAGTTGATGTATTTGGCATTGCCTAGAGAGGTATTTGTGTGTATTACGTATTCGAGAGAGGCATTGGTAGATGGAACGGCGGGGGCAGGGGGCGTGGGAGAGATAGCACGAGAAATGAGAGAGGTCTAGAGAGAGAAAGAGAGAGACTAGTATGATGTCACGGCGAGAGATTCCCTTGAGTGTCTATATGCAAGGGGCGAGTGGATAGAGGCACGAGGAGATTTTTTGTGTGGTGTCTGTGTTGGTATGTGTGGGTGTGAGAAGATAACAAGACCTGGGGCAAAGGTGAGGCCCTTGGTTCGGTTCCGTCCTGCGCCACATTCGTCGACCCGTGACGCATTTAGGGAGACCCATGGATGACTTGTCGTACAAGACAACGATAGCTTAATTGTGAAAGACTCTATGTCCACTGACAAAGCTGGCTAGGATTTGTAACCCTGGGTTATCGGACTAAGGTAACCCCTTATCTTTGATATTACTATTCATCCAACCTAAATTTAAGGGGCATCCTATAGAATGCTCTGCTAGAATCATACTCGTTGATTAGGAAGAGAGGTGCGAGACAATGCGTGAGAGACAGGCCTAAAGATAATGTGCGTACAGGAGAGACATAGGTAGGTCTATGCATGTAGAAAGGGTCGATGGGGATTGTGCGTGTGTATGCTTGTGAGAGGAAGAGTGCTTGTGATAAAGATTAGTGAAAACAGTCGTAAATGGTTACGAGAGGGAGGGAGGGTTATATCAAGAGCATGTCTGCGAGAAAGACACCTCGGGGGAGAGTGTGTGAGCACTTGTGAGAGACCACCGATGGAGAGTGAAACTACACGTAAAAGACTGATGTACACATTGATTAAGGATATAAATTGTATCCAAATATTAGGATGGGATCATGATATTTGCAATTCGCATAAGGAACGGTCATTGATCCATCATACATCTAGATTCTATCGAATTTGAGAATGATATGTTATTATTCGACATAATTGATCAACATAGCTAGTATTTTGAACTCCAGGCAATGCATCGCTTTAGCAATTGAATACAAACATGAGTATAGTTCATTTTGTTTGTGTAAAGCACATTATACATATGAAAGTTACACAATGAAGATTATAAATATCTAGCTATGAACTAGCATACATTTGAATTCAACTTAAGGTGGTTTGAAACAATCGAATTCAACATGAAGTCCATTCAATTATTTGAATTCGATATCATGGCATTTGTAAGTCATACCTAAGTTATGGGGCACCAATCTTTGCTCTGATTTTGTACCTAATAGAATATATAGTCTTGTACAAAATAGTTTCAAATTTAGCTCCTCCATTCCAAAATAATCATAGTTATAAGATTTCCAAGTGTCAAAATTTCAAAAAGAAGCAGATAATTGAATGAGGTTTTCAAACATACAAGGTCAAATTTAACATTGTCTATTTAGGTCAATCCTCAAAGTTCAAGAGTACTCTAAACGTGAATGCTTCTGTTTCAAAATTTCGAACGAAGCGTCAAAAGAGCCTCTACATGCCCGAAACAGCGTGAGACCAATGTTTGGTAGTAGAAGGAAATTACTTTTCTAAGTCCGACCCATGAAACCTACCGGCCCGACGTCCAAAAGTCTAAACCGGGGTAGGTTTGTAGCTTCATCTAGACGCCACGTAACCGCCTCCGAAAAACATTCAAACACAATGGCCTCCTAAGCACACATCCGCGCGGCCGAAATCGCTCCCGCCCACTATTTGGGCCACCTGGGATTACCATCCTAACCCCGACCCGCAGTAGGTCCGAAATTTAAGACAGGGGTAAAGTTTGTACTTGCCCCAAATTTCAAACAAGCGCGACGCATCGGTTCAAAAAAGCCAAAAACAAGCGTGTCCTAGACCGAAACATGGATCCCCCTTAGCTCCCCCGCCCCCGCCCTCCCGTCTGATTCCCCATCCATACTCCGTGAGCGACAAAACTACCTCTCCACTAGCCGCGAAACCCCGGCGTCCTCCGTCCGCCACCCCATCCCACCCATCAACCGCCGCCCTCCTCCATTACACCGGAGCCGATACCCTGACGTCCTCGTCCACCGCAACCTCAAGCGAAATGCCCTCCACAGCTACTAGTTGAAAGCCAAGGCCGAGCCGTCCGGACCCGAGCCAGTTCAACCACGCCGTCATGCACCTCATGGTGCCACTCCAACTTTGCCACCGTCCACCACACCGGATTTGTTCCTCCTACGCCGTCTTTCACCGCCTCGGATCTGCTTCCCCTCTGCCGACATACGACCACGGCAACACAGTCAACAATTTGGCAATGGGTTCATCCAAGCTTGCACCCTCCTCCGAAACATCGGTTCCCTTGGCAAAAAGAAGAAGATCGCCGCAACATGTGGAGGAGATGACACTGGCAAACGAAAATGGTACTCCTCTTCCCTTATTCGTGCAAATCTTACATGTCTGCTTGCACTGTATTCATCCCACAGAAGATAGTAGTTTGACCGCTTCTTATTGACACTAGATGTTCCTAGTAACTCGCGATGCACAAGGTTTCTCCTCATATACTATTTCACCTTAGCTAGAGGTCCGTTTCCCCCCTGGATTTCAATTCCTGGACAGTTGATTCCCAATTAACGGAAGCATTCCCTAGTGCAACAGGCGCTAGTCTGCCTCTTACGCCGGGGAAGGAGCACCTTGGTGTTTATATTAGGGGCGTGTGGGACCTAGAGCTGCTGGCGCCCGATCTGGAGGTCGGTCGGGATTAAAGGGATGGCCTGGGGGCGCTTCCAAGCACGGCGGTGGTGTGAGGTCGAGGGGAGGGTGGGGCGGCAGAGGCAGGGGTCTGGGCCGGTGGTCGCTGGCGGATCGAGAAAGATCGTCAACAGTGACTGGAGGGAGGTAGACGAAGGCCATATTCCCGTTCCTTATAGATCGGACGGTTCATAAAAAAACCGACTGGCCTATTTATTTGCAGTCGACTATTATCTTGATAGGACCACATGTGGTGGTGTGCTGGAGGAGTACCTGCATTTCCTGTTCTCATATATTACAAAATCATACATAGTAGAATCTAATTTTGGTTGCCATGCAATGTTGTAGAGCTATCATATGTCCCCTTTCATTTATTTTTTAGCCACCTGCTATGTGCTACTTTTATAGTGCACTAGTTCTGCACACACTTCACCCATACTCTCACTATTGTGTTTTTATGCAAGGGTATTTGAGACCCTGCCTTGACAGAAACAGAAAAGAGAAGAGATAAGTCACTCTAGCGTGGTAGGCGACTAGGCCAGACACATTTCAAGACTACATGGTGTCATATTTGGTTGCATGTTGCATATGGCATCTAACTTGTATTCAAAAGGCCGAAGTCGATCTTTATCAAGATAAGGAAAGATACTTTTTACATGAACCACCATCCCGGGAGCACTAGAAGACAAATAGCTAGTCAGGGCACTGGCCAAGCCAGTGACAGGCCCAGCACAGACATGCATCACCTGGAAGCCAAATAAAAAGCCACGATGGTGGAGAAGCATATCGCCTCCCACCAGGCTCTCAGGTCCTAGATGATCATGCTCACTACTCCAGCCGGATGTCTAGCTTGTATTGCTTCCAATTTGGTTAAATTTCATCTGCTTAACTTACACACTATACTTTTTAATATGACACGCCTTCCTATTTTTGGTACATACTAGTACATATGTCTATTAACCATGTTCTTACATCAAACTAATGTTCTTGTGTATCCCTCATCAATCACTTATGATGAGGCATTCAAGCCAGTGGACTACTGTGATAAAAGATCCTCATTTAAAGAATGCAGCGTCAGCCTCCCCACATGATTCTCAAGAAACAGCAAGGCTAGATGAAGATAGTGAACATAGATCTATAGTTTATTACCGCATTTCCCCTACACTAGCATCATAGGTGCTTGCTCTAACGTGGCAGCGTGACATGTGGTTGCATGTTGTATATGGTGTCTAGATTGTAATTATTCTAATCTGGTTAAATTGCAGGTTCTATTCTGCTTAGTTTATACATTATACCTGTTAATGTGACATGCCTTCCTATTTTTAGTACATAGTACATCTGTCTATTAAGCATGTCCTTACATAAAACTATTGTTTTTTTGTATCCCGCATAAATCAATATGACGAGACACCTTCAGCATATGCAGTGTGATATTAATTCCGTCTTTCATATGATTTACAGCATGCGCCGCTTCTAATTTGTTGAAATGACATTTATGATGGGACGCTTTTAACTTGGCAGAGTCATATTGGTTGCATCTTTCACGTGGTTTCTAGCTTGCATTGCTTCTTATTTGTTGAAATGGTTTCTGCTTAGTTTACACAAACAATTGTGAATATGCCATGCCGTACTGTTTTTCGTATTATTCCATCTTGGAATCATGTGTTCACCTTACATCAAAGTAGTTATTGTTAGTATGATGCATGAATGAGTTCTAAAGAGCGATTTTTATTGCTTTTTCTTGTCGGTTTTAGATGACAATTAAAAATCAACAAAGCAGAAGGAAGTTAGCAAAGCAGCGGATGAATGTGAAAGCACAAGTGCTCCATAGGTGGCTTTGGTAATTAATGTCAACATGTCTCTTGTTGGACTAACGTTTTTATCTAGTATGTTTCAGATAAGTTCAAAGTGAAGTGGCATGGACTAGAGGATGTGAAACCCCTTCAAGATGCTAAGGACAAAGGATTGACTCAATCTCAAAGCTCAAGACTCTACATTTTCCATTTTAGTGATCCAAGATAACATTGAGTCTATAGGAAAAGCCAATACTATTAGGGAGGGATGAGGTGTTGCTTAATGAGGCTGTTGTTCAAATGCTTAGTGATATGCTCCAAAGCCCTAAACTACTTTCTCACATCCACATATGACCTAAACAAAAAGTCAAACTCGGCCCCACCGATTCTTCTTATCCGGCGCCACCGAGTTTCAAATGTCATAGCCAATGCCACAAACCCTAGGAAAACCGGTCTCACTGATAGGGATCTCAGTCTCCCCGAGATGGGATTGCAAACTCTCTGTTGCCTATTGCAATACTTTCGGTCTCCTCGAAACTTGCGATCGGTCCCACCGAAACTGCAATGTAAACTCTCTGGTTCCCTTTTGTAACATTTTGGTCTAACCGTTAGCTTGTTACCAAAATCGGTCTCACCGAGATTACGTTATGCCCTAACCCTAATCATATCGGTCCTACCGAGTTGCATGTCGGTCCCACCGAAAACCCTAACGGCCGCTAGCTTTGCTGAATCGGTCCGATCGAGTTTAACCATTCGGTCGCACTGAGTTTGGAAAGTTATGTGTAATGGTTAGATTTTGTGTGGAGGCTATAAATACCCCTCCACCCCTCTTCATTCGTGGAGAGAGCCATCAGAACAAACCTACACTTCCAACCTATATTTTCTGAGAGAGAACCACCTGCACTTGTGTTGAGACCAAGATATTCCATTCCTACCATATGAATCTTGATCTCTAGCCTTCCCGAAGTTGCTTTCCACTCAAATCTTCTTTCCGCCAAATCCAAATCCTGTGAGAGAGAGTTGAGTGTTCGGGAGACTACCATTTGAAGCACAAGAGCCAGGAGTTCATCATCAACACACCATTTGTTACTTCTTGGAGAGTGGTGTCTCCTAGATTGGCTAGGTGTCACTTGGGAGCCTCCGACAAGATTGTGGAGTTGAACCAAGGAGTTTGTAAAGGCAAGGACATCGCCTACTTCATGAAGATCTACCGCTAGCGAGGCAAGTCCTTCGTGGGCGATGGCCATGGTGGGATAGACAAGGTTGCTTCTTCGTGGACCCTTTGTGGGTGGAGCCCTCCGTGGACTCGCGCAACCATTACCCTTCGTGGGTTGAAGTCTCCATCAACGTGGATGTACGATAGCACCACCTATCGAAACCACGACAAAAACATCCGTGTCTCCAATTGCGTTTGAATCTTCCAAACCCTTCCCTTTGCACTCTTGCAAGGTGCATGCTTTACTTTTCGCTGCTCATATACTCTATGCATACTTGCTTGATATGTATTGTGTTTATTAAACTTGTGTCAAAAATTCACTTCAACCTAAAGAATTTAAAAGTTGGAACTTTTAGCACCTAGTGTCTAATCACCCCCCTCTAGACACCTCTTCTCGATCCTTTCAATTGGTATCAGAGCATTGGTCTCCATTGCTTTGGTTTAAACACCATTGGAGGAAGATGGATGAGTCTACTTTGGGGAGTCTTAGACGTAGAGTGCCTATTCTTGATGGAGAATATTTTCATGACTGGAAAAATGAAATGCTTGAGATTTTCAATGAATATCATTTGAAGAAGTACATTGCGAGCCCTTGTGCACCTCATGTTGATCCTTTGGATCCTACCCTTGATGAGTCCATTGACATGATCCGCAACCTTAGAACTACTAATCTTATCACTAGAGGCTTGCCTAGAAACTTGATTGGATATTTGCCTACTCTTAAGTGTGCCTACAACATATGGAACTTTCTTGAGGAACTCTTTCCAAATTATTCCTTGAAAGATCTAGATGAAATTCTCCATAAATACATTGCCTTGATTAAGATGAATTCCAATGATCCCAATTTTGGTGACTGCTTATTTGAGCTCACTAATCTTACGAGTGCCAAAGGAGATGTTGGAATCAATAGCAATATCATTTCCAGAGCTATTAGAATTCATAAAGATAACTATAGAAATGATCATTTATTGAATGAATTATCCTCTCTAGGAATTGATCAATCACAAGATGATGTTGAACATGGATACTCTGATGAGGATGATGATGATAGTGACTATGACCTTGATGATGCGATGAGACACTTTGGTCTTATGGCAAATCTTCGCAGCTACATGGCTGGAGGAAAGGAATGGGTTCTTGATAGTGGATGTACTGATCATATGACCGGAGATAAAGATATGTTCCGTTAGCTTGCTGAAAACGACGACCCTCAAAAATATGTCACCTTTGTTGATAACTCAAAGGGTAAAGTAGTTGGCCTCGGTAAGGTGGCCATCTCACATGATAGCTCCATACAAAATGTCATGCTCGTTGAATCTCTTGGGTACAATTTACTTTCAGTATCTAGACTAACTGATTTTGGTTTTAATGTTCTATTCACTAAAGTAGATTGCCAAGTGTTTCGTAGAGACAATCGTAAAATGGTAATTACCGGAATACGTAGAGGTGATCTTTACATTGTTGATTTCACTAAAAGGGCTCAACCAAGAACTTGCTTAATTGCTAAATCTTCTAAGGGTTGGTTATGGCATAGACGATTAGGTCATGTTGGTATGCGAAACCTTGACAAGCTTATTAAAGGTGATCATATCCTTGGACTAAAAGATGTTATATTTGACAAGGATAGACTTTGTAGTGCTTGTCAGGCAGGGAAACAAGTTGGAGGAAGTCATCGCGCAAAGAACATCATGACCACGAGAAGACCACTCGAGCTACTTCACATGGATCTCTTTGGTCCAAATGCCTACAAGAGTCTCGGTGGTAACTCATTTGGACTAGTCATAGTTGATGATTTTTCAAGATTTACGTGGGTGTTCTTTCTTGATGACAAATCCAAGGTCCAAAAGATCTTCAAAAACTTTTGGGCGTGAAGATCAAAAAGGTTCGAAGTGACAACGGAATGGAGTTCAATAACGCAAATGTGGATACCTTTCTTGACGAAGAAGGGATTTCACATGAGTTTTCAGCTACATACACATCTCAACAAAATGGAGTCGTTGCGAGGAAGAACCGGACTATTATTGAGATGGCAAGAACGATGCTTGACGAGTACAAGACGCCAAAACACTTTTGGGAGGAAGCAGTCGAGACAACTTGTCATGCAACAAATCGCTTGTATCTTCACAAGCTACTCGGCAAGACGGCATACGAGCTCCTCACCGGTAACAAACCACAAGTTGGATACTTTCGAGTATTCGTCTCAAAGTGCTACATTCTTGATAAGCATCGTCGTTCTAAATTTGCTCCTAAGTCTCATGAAGGTTTTCTACTTGGTTATGGCTCAAACTCTCACACATACCGTGTCTACAATAATTTCACCCGAAAGGTTGAAGAGACGGTAGATGTGAAGTTTGATGAATCTAACGGCTCGAAAGTAGAGCAATTGCCAATTTATGTATGAGACAAAGACCCTTCAGAAGCAATCCAAGACTTGTCTATTGGCAATATTCGTCCAACGGAGGTGAAGGAGAGTACTTCGTCAGTCCAAGTGGAAGCTTCTACCTCACGACAAGGTGAATCAAGAGTTGATATGGAAGCATCCACAAGTGGGACACAACAAGATGAAGAAAACAAGGAAGTACATCAAGATGAAGGCCAACAACCTGACAATTTTAACAATGAAGAAGGCCAAGAAGAAGAATAAGATGAAGAAGATGTTAAACCAAGATCCAAGCAAAATATTTCACGAGTTCGAGCAAGAATTGCTAAAGATCATCCTGTCGAGCAAATATACAATGATATCCAAACCGGGAGAATCACTCGCTCAAAAACTCGTTTAGCTAACTTTTGTGAACATTACTCATTCATCTCTCACATTGAACCTATGAAGGTTGAAGAAGCATTGGAAGATCTAGATTGGATAAACGCTATGAATGAAGAGCTACAAAACTTTGAGAGAAATCAAGTGTTGACATTGGTTGAAAAGCCCGACAACGACCACAACATCATTGGTACCAAATGGCTGTTCCGCAACAAGCAAGATGAAGATGGTGAAGTCGTCCGCAACAAAGCACGCCTAGTCGCCCAAGGCTACAATCAAGTCGAAGGTATGGACTATGGTGAGACTTGTGCCCCCGTTATTAGACTTGAGTCCATTCGCATCTTACTTGCCTATGTTAATCATCATGATATCACCGTATACCAAATGGACATTAAAAGTGCTTTTCTGAATGGTGAAATTGAGGAGGAAGTTTATGTTAAGCAACCTCCCGGATTTGTCAATCCAAAGAAACCTAATCATGTTTACAAACTTCACAAAGCTCTTTATGGTCTTAAACAAGCTCCTAGAGCATGGTATAAATGCTTGACCAAGTTTCTTATAGAAAAAAGGCTTTGAAATTGGAAAAATAGATTCTACTCTTTTTACTAAAAGGGTTAATGGAGAACTATTTGTATGCCAAATTTATGTCGATGATATTATATTTTGATCAACTAACCCTCATTTTAGTGAAAGTTTGGAAAGCTAATGTCAGAGAAGTTTGAGATGTCGATGATGAGTGAACTCAAATTCTTTCTCGGTTTGCAAATCCAGAAAACTAAGGAAGGCATCTTTGTATCTCAAACAAAGTACACCAAGGACTTATTCAAGAAGTTCAATATGCAAGAATGCAAAGGTATGACTACACCCATGCCTACTAGTGGACATCTTGATTTAACCAAAGATTGTGAACCAGTTGATCAAAAGGTTTATCGCTCTATGATTGGTTCATTGTTATATCTATGTGCTTCACGTCCCGATATTATACTAAGTGTGTGCATGTGTGCACGATATCAAGATACTCCTAAAGAATGTCATCTTAAGGCTGTGAAAAGGATAGTGAGATACTTAATCCATACACCAAATTTTGGCATTTGGTATACAAAGAGGGCTTCCTTTGTTCTTGTTGGCTACTCCGATTCGGACTATGCCGGTGACAAGGTTGATAGAAAGTCAACTTCGGGTACTTGTCAATTTCTTGGTAGATCTCTTGTCTCTTGGTCCTCCAAGAAACAAAACTTCGTATCCTTATCCACCGCCGAAGCGGAATACATTGCCGCTGGATCATGTTGTGCTCAATTACTTTGGATGACTCAAACTATTAAAGATTATGGAATATATGTGAAACATGTTCCATTGCTATGTGACAATGAAAGTGCTATTAAAATTGCTCACGATCCTGTTCAACATTCTCAAACTAAGCATATTGAAGTTCGTCATCATTTCATTCGAGATCATGTTGCCAAAGGGGACATTAATCTTAAGCATGTTCGCACTGATAAGAAATTGGCGGATATATTTAACAACCCACTTGATGAGAAAGCATTTTGCAGGTTAATAGGTGAATTGAACATCATTGATGCTTCAAACATGGAGTAGGAACTCCATTTAATACATGCAAGGCATGAGCTTACGACTAATCCTTGATATTTCTCTTATGTTGACTATCTTATGTCTTGGATATATTTGCACCTTGCATGCTATCTAACCCATGTAGGTAGTTGGATGAATCAAAATCTATGAGATTGCAACTCACTCACATCTTGAGCAATTTCTATATAACCAAGTCGCTACACAATGGTGGATGAAGACAAGGAAGCACGCAACCATTCAAACATATCCTTTGACAAATTCTATCATGATTGTCACTTTGGACACACAAGTGCTCTTCCTTGCAAAAACTAACCCATGTAGGTAGATGAACTCAAACTTCAAGTGATGCTCCCAACTCTTGATGAGCTACATCAACCTTGAGCAACCCACACAAGTTCAACTACATGATCATGATCAATACCACCACCCAAGGTATGTTATTCCATCTTAGAGAAGCTTTACTCCAAGTCATGGGATAAAGCAACTCAACAAGATGTGAATACATCAAGATGCTTTGACGAAAAATGGTAACCCCATTTTGAGCTTAAAACGATGAGTATGACCAAAGAGCAAGTGATCTCACCTGACTCCTAAGTCAATATACTCTAACATAGGTGACTTTGTCACCGCCCAATTCTAGATGAAGTTCTCTTGTGTTCTTTTCTGTGCTCTTGCATTTGTCTCATGCATATTTGTTTCCCTCTTCAACTTCATCTAGATTCATTTTAGTTTCTTCTCTTTTATTTTCTGTTCTGCATCTTCTGCATAAAATTCCTTGCAAATCCTTGTGAAGTCTTACTTGTCTAGTGAGCTGAGGTGACAAGTGTTTTCTTTGTGATGAACTCGGTCACACCGGGACTTTTACTTCGGTCCAACCGAACCCTTTCGGTGCCACCGAAGCACCAAACTCGGTGCTACCGATCTCACTGCAGGACAAACATCTTGCCACTTGTTTCTCAATTTTTTTATCCAGCCTCACTCAATGAATCTTGTCCGCGACCAGGATCCTACTCAAATTGCTGCTTTATTCTGTGACTCAAGGACCAAACCCATCATGACAAAAAGTCAGAAGCACCCTTCTTGGAAATTGATGTCAAAGCGGGAGAGAGAGATCATCACATCAAAGCCTAATCATATCTATAGGGGGAGAGAATACTCTAGGGAAGAAAGAAACCCCAGATGCTTGGTCTTCAAGAGGAGAGAGGTCACATGTCTTCAAGAGGGGAAAGACGTGTTCATATTTGCTCGATTGCATTAGCTCTGTTTATTTCCTTTGAGCTCTAATTTTGCTCTGATTTTCTGTTCCGTATCTTCTCCAATATCCCATGTTAGATTCAGGGGTAGCAAGACATCTAAGATAAGGAAATCCTTGAATTTATTGCACATATTAACCTTTGGGGACATGTCTATATCCAATGTGGTACTTAGTACTTACTCTACATGTCATCCCAGTATTGGTATTCTTGTGGTCTCTCTTGTTTGCTCTGGCCAGTAGGTGTATCTGTGTTATCTAACCTTGTTTATGCAGGTTCATCCCATTCTAAGCCAACTAAAGACCACAAGGTAAGTATATGCATCACAGTCACGTGAATGAGAAATTCTTGCTGATGTACACACTGTTTGCAAGGACTCATGAGCATGAAGGTACATTTCTCATATTTTCATCATTTGCTCTTATGCACATAGCAAAGATACATGTAACACATTGCTTACTCTATCATGTTTATGCATTCACATGCTCCTATATTCCATATTCACATGATTGCATACATGGAGGGGGCGCCTATGCAAGTTACATGTCTTTCCAAAGCTTTACTTACTACTCTTAATATCTTGATCTAAAGCTTTGATGTATGTTGTCATCAATTACCAAAAAGGGGGAGATTGAAATCACAAGTGCTCCCTAGGTGGTTTTGGTAATTAATGTCAACATATCTCTTGTTGGACTAACATTTTTATCTAGTATGTTTCAGATAAGTTCAACAGTGAAGTGGCATGGACTAGAGGATGTGAAACCCCTTCAAGACGCTAAGGACAAAGGATTGGCTCAAGCTCAAAGCTCAAGACTCTACATTTTCCATTTTAGTGATCCAAGGTCACATTGAGTCTATAGGAAAAGCCAATACTATCAAGGAGGGATGAGATGTTGCTTAATGAGGATCTTGTTCAAATGCTTAGTGATATGCTCCAAAGCCCTCAACTACTTTCTCACATCCACATATGACCTAAACCAAAAGTCAAACTCGGCACCACCGATTCTTCTTATCCAGCGCCACCGAGTTTCAAATGTCATGGCCATTGCCACAAACCCTAGGCAAATTGGTCTCATCGATAGGGATCTCGGTCTCACCGAGATGGGATTGCAAACTCTCTGTTGCCTATTGCAATACTTTCGGTCTCAACGAAACTTGCGATCAGTCCCACCAAAACTGCAATGTAAACTCTTTGGTTCCCTTTTGTATCATTTCGGTCTCACCGAAATGAGCGATCGGTCCCACTGAGTTTACTTGACCAACTCTCTGGCTAGCTTATTACCAAAATCGGTCTCACCGAGTTTGTGTAATCGGTCTCACCGAGATTACGTTATGCCCTAACCCTAATCATATCGGTCCTACCGAGTTGCATGTCAGTCCCACTGAAAACCCTAACGGTCACTAGCTTTGCTGAATCGGTCCGACCGAGTTTAACCATTCGGTCCCACCGAGTTTGGAAAGTTATGTGTAACGGTTAGATTTTGTGTGGAGGCTATAAATACCCCTCCACCTCCTCTTCATTCGTGGAGAGAGCCATCAAAACAAACCTACACTTCCAACCTATATTTTCTGAGAGAGAACCACCTACACTTGTGTTGAGACCAAGATATTCCATTCCTACCATATGAATCTTGATCTCTAGCCTTCCCCAAGTTGCTTTCCACTCAAATCTTCTTTCCACCAAATCCAAATCCTGTGAGAGAGAGTTGAGTGTTGCGGAGACTATCATTTGAAGCACAAGAGCAAGGAGTTCATCACCAACACACCATTTGTTACTTCTTGGAGAGTGGTGTCTCCTAGATTGGCTAGGTGTCACTTGGGAGCCTCGGACAAGATTGTGGAGTTGAACCAAGGAGTTTGTAAGGGCAAGGAGATCGCCTACTTCGTGAAGATCTACCGCTAGTGAGGCAAGTCCTTCGTGGGCGATGGTCATGGTGCTATAGACAAGGTTGCTTATTCGTGGAACCTTCATGGGTGGAGCCCTCCGTGGACTCGCGCAACCCTTACCCTTCGTGGGTTGAAGTCTCCATCAACATGGATGTACGATAGCACCACCTATCGGAACCACGACAAAAACATCCGTGTCTCCAATTGTGTTTGAATCTTCCAAACCCTTCCCTTTACATTCTAGAACCACCTTACACTTGTGTTGAGACCAAAGATTTTCCTACCATATGAATCTTGATCTCTAGCCTTCCCCAAGTTGCTTTCCACTCAAATCTTCTTCTCCACCAAATCCAAATCCTGTGAGAGAGAGTTGAGTGTTGCGGAGACTATCATTTGAAGCACAAGAGCAAGGAGTTCATCACCAACACACCATTTGTTACTTCTTGGAGAGTGGTGTCTCCTAGATTGGCTAGGTGTCACTTGGGAGCCTCGGACAAGATTGTGGAGTTGAACCAAGGAGTTTGTAAGGGCAAGGAGATCGCCTACTTCGTGAAGATCTACCGCTAGTGAGGCAAGTCCTTCGTGGGCGATGGTCATGGTGCTATAGACAATGGTTGCTTATTCGTGGAACCTTCATGGGTGGAGCCCTCCGTGGACTCGCGCAACCCTTACCCTTCGTGGGTTGAAGTCTCCATCAACATGGATGTACGATAGCACCACCTATCGGAACCACGACAAAAACATCCGGTCTCCAATTGTGTTTGAATCTTCCAAACCCTTCCCTTTACATTCTTGCAAGTTGCATGCTTTACTTTCCGCTGCTCATATACTCTTTGCATGCTTGGTTGATATGTATTGTGTTTATTAAACTTGTGTCAAAAATTCACTTCAACCTAATGAATTTAAAAACTGCAAATTTAGCACCTAGTGTCTAATCACCCCACCTCTAGACACCTCTTCTCGATCCTTTCAGAAGGAGCTCCTTCCAAATGGAGGGCCTCTATAGATTCTACTCCTCCATCCGCCAAGATGATTTCCAAGACAGCACATGCATAGACACTCAACGTAGTTGTGTTGGTGATGAACACGTCTCCCCTAGTGCACCATCACAGGTGCTCCCTCTAACTTGCCACTGTTATATGTGGTTGCATGTTATGTATGATCTCTTGCTTGTATTGCTTCTAATTTTGTTGAATTTCATCTGCTTACCTACACATTATACTTGTGACTAAGACACGTGTTCCTGTTTCTAGAACATACAATATCTGTCTATCACACCATGTTCTTACACCAAAGTACTACTTGTTTGTGTAACCTGCAACAATCACTTATCATAAGACACGTTTGACATGGGAGTGTGATTTAGGTTACATCTCACATTCTTTTCTAGCTTGTACTACTTCTAATTTGTTGAAATAGCACTTATGACGAGACAGTTTTAACTTGGTAGAGTGATATTCGTTGCATCTTTCATATGGTGTCTAGCTTTCATTGGTTCTAATTTGTTGAAATGCCTTCTTCTTAGTTTACACATGATAGCTGTGAATATGCAATGTGTCCTTTACATTCAATCGTCCTATCATGCGGTCGCCTTACATTAAATTTGTGCTCGTCAGCATCCTGCATCAATGAGTTATGAAAAATGAATTTTTATTAATTTTTCTTGTGGGTTTGACTTGACAAGGCAATGCAATTAAGGAAGAGGAACGAAAAAAATAAGGCAGGGACTGATGGCGGTCTTCTGGCAAAACCGGCATTCGAGGTGCTTTCTCTAGCTTGGCAGTGTGATATTGTTAACTTGGCAGAGCGATATTTTAGCATTTTTCATATAGTGTCTACCTTCCATTGCATTTCTTCTTCTAGTGAAATGTCTTCTGCTTAGTTTACACATCATAGTTCTGGTTATCACATGTTGTCCATTTTTTGTACATATTACATCCTCCTATCATTTGGTTGTCAAACATCCAAGTTCAGTTCGTCTGTATCACGCATCAATTTTTTCTGAAGAACTAAATTGTTATTCATTTTTCTTGTCTGGCTTGACTTAACATGGCAGTAAAGAAAGAAGAAGCAACACAGAGCGACATGGAAAGGGAAGAGGAAGAATCCTACAGATTTTACTCGTATTGATGGTGCAATAGAAGGTCAAAGTCCAGCGGAAAATTGTACCGACAGGGTATCCTGTGCTAACGAGCTGCAGAACAAGCCAAACAGAAACAAATAGCTTCCACCAAACAAGCAGATACAGCCCTAGTTGTTGCAGCACCTTCCACGGTACCATCAGCTGCACGATTTACTCATTGGTCAACTCAGCTAGCAGCACATTCCCACGCTCCCTTGCCACCTGACACTACTTCTCGAAGCACTCTTGACACAAGATAAGTTGGACACATCAGATGAACTTTGTGAGCTTCAACAACAAGAAGGTAGTTGCTGGGTCAAGTTACAGTTGCATGCTTCTTTATATGTAGTCTCATAGTTTGATGTACACTAACACTTCCTATGTTCATTGTTTGACTAGCACCTAGGCGCAAGAGGAAACAAACATCAGGGATAATGCTTGATAGGTTAGCTAAATCTAGAGGAGGAAGAATGGATATCCATTTTGAGGCGGGTTTAAAAAGGCCACATGATGCTACAGAGTCAGCCAAGTTAGTATCAGAGGCAGTGGTTGCCGTTAGGTGTCATGTACGTATCCTCCTAACATGGAATTCAGTACAGGAATGACAAAGATGAAACCCAGTTCAACACCTTCCTCGACCATTTATCTATAAGTATGGTTATGTATGGAAACTAGTAATATCGTCTTTCTTTGTCCAATACATTATAGGTTGCTGATAATGAGACTCCCATAATTTTCAACAGATGAGGTTCAAGTTGCATAGCCAAGATGAGGAAAACTCACTTTGAAGGCAATGCTAAGCGAACTTGCCCAAACATCTCCAGTGGAAAATATATCGGATAAAGACTGGGAAGGCCTTGTTAAACACTGGTCTGATCCGAAGTATCACGTACGTTATATATATGTGACCAGATCACGTGTTGAAGTCCTATTTACGCATGTGCCACACAAATCTATCTTCTTGTAGGTTAACTTTTCAAAGAACAAGGCCAACCGTACGAAAGTGAAATTCCAACAAACGATAGGATCTCATAGCTATATTGCACACTGCGCGACTCTTGTAATTAGCCTGCTATTTCACTCTTTTCCGCTGTACCATATTATCATATCTATATTGACTTGTTCCAAATGCAGAGGAAAGCCCTCAAGGACCAAAAAGTACCTGAAGCAAATGTTGTGGAGATCTTCAAGGACTGTCACACCAGCAAGACAAAGGGCATGACTACACCAGTCAAAACCGCTGTTGTAAGTCATTAATCCTCATGCCTTTTAACTACTACTTACTCTGCCTGTTCCTTGAACTGCATGGTTTGCAACCAATGTCTATTACTCTTTTCAATTTTATACACAATTGTCTTAGCGTATCATTGCATCTTACAAGGTTTAAAAGAGAGGAGTGATGTTCCTTTGATCTTGACCTGTAATCTAGTTCTATGCTGGACTTGCCCACAAACAACGTTACAATTGCATGTTTGTTTGTTCTCAATTGTTTTGTGATATGAATGATGTCAATGCTATGCTTACCGTACTATAAACTTTGTCTCTTTATCCTTACGTATCAATACAATGTGAAGAAATAGACAATACATTAGACATGGTACATGGTCATATGTTTGGAACCTGGTTTTATTATGTACTTTGCAGTAAAATACAACTAATATTTTACATGGGTTCACCAGAATAAGTTCTGTATATAGACCAAAGCTATTTTGTTTGGTTTTGCTGCCTCCTTAACATCTTCTATTCTAGTACTACTAATGTAAAAACTCAACTTTTCAGCAAGCTATGGAAAAATGGTGGAACCCCCACCGTCTGAAGGTGGCCAGGCAACTATAACCGCAATGTCAGCTCTTGCTGTAGTGGGTCAGTACCTGTCCACTAACAGTGCCAAAAGCACATTCCTGCGTAATACTGGGTTGGTTGTTAAGGCAATCTCGTCCAAACTGCCTCACGATCAAGATATGCAAGCTCGAAACAATGTTATATCTGCGCCACACAAATCCGTTCCCTAACAGAGACCCTTTGTGAAACAAGGACAGCCATTGTTCGATGTCGTCAAGATATAAATGGTTTTGAAAACCAGACTATCAAACATTTGCTATGTTTTTCAGGAGCCTAGGAGAAATGAAGGCGAAGGTTATGGTGCTCCATCGGACAATACAACATGAAAACAACTGTCAGGTCAAATGAACTGAGCTTCTGAAGTTCTAGTTGTGCATTTATCTGCCAGACTGTTAACTTTTATGCCAACCTTCCTTTTGTTTTATAGTTGTAATTTGTTTTGTTGTGATATAAAATTTGTTCTTAACATTTAGCCACCGCTGAAGAAAACAACAAGCCATTTTCGTATAGTATAGTGTGTTCCCTATATTTGCACTGGTGGCGATCTGTGATGCCTTAATAGCAGTAGCATTAGTTTCGGGCTTATTTATTTGCTAGTCTTGTTTTTCCATGGATTGCTACTGGTCGCAACAAGCCATGGGCGATATACGGACCGTGGTAACCTTGACCCTTCTACGAGCCGTAGGATCCATGGGTCTCTACGGGCCGTCTTTAAAAGGGCCTCCAACACGGCCGTAGAATCGGTGGGCCTCGGGCCGTCGGATAAATTGGTCTACATGTGCCGTAAACGGGCATAATTGGTATCGACCCAGTACGGTAACGGGCCGTTAACACATCGGAGATAGTAAAGGCTTAATTCTGTCACAATCATAATGGGTCGTCAATTGGCCAGAATATAGGACGGGCTGTAAACGGCGCAATGGGTTAACATGCCAGAAACGGGCTGACTCTTGCCACGGGCCGAATTTGGCCCATTTGGGGAACATGCCAGTAACGGGCCGGAAAGGAGCCCAAGAACGTATGGGCCGTCAGTAGGCCGTAAGCTAACATGAGCTAGAAACGGCGATGTGAATCATGGGCAGTTAATGGGTACAAAGAAATGTAATGTTCATTATGGGCTAGAGTCACCATGGGCCCCTATAGGGCCTAAAGATATGAAGGCCTCATATGGGCCAAAAGACATCATGGGCCATACATGGGCCCAAAGTGAAACAGGCTGGTGTTAATTCGTTGGCACACATTGATGTGTTGGGCCGATTTTGTGTAGGCCCTGACAGGTCGTGAGTTACCAGGCCATAAAATGGGCTATTTGCGAAGAGACCGTTAACAAGCTTTTCATGGGCCAGCCCTCTATCTTTTGACCAAGTCAAATGGGCCGGCCTTTATACGCTAAATGGGCCGGTGGTGGGCTCTCGCACGTGTCGACATATCATAGGCGCCTATCTGACCCACTGACGAGCTGACACGTGTTTCCTCCAGCTAATCAGAATTTTACACTGTGGAAATTTCCCATTGGTCCGGGCTGTTAACGGATCCAAAACCAGACCCGATAGCTTAAAAGCGTCCCGTTACGGTGGATGCCAACATGTCGGCCCCCCTTGTCGAGAGCACTCCTGTGATCGCACGATTTATCGTCATGGAAGTGGACACTTCCGTGATGATTAATTTTTGGTAATGTCATGGAACACTTCTATGACAGCATATGTATGACTATCTTGATTCTGTCATAAATTTGTCATGGATGTGCATGCATGACAAAAAACGTGACCTAGTGTGACAGACACATATCCTCACGGAAGTGCCTTTTTTTAGTGTTGTCAAAACCCCTTTTCAACAAGTCGAGCTTTGTAGATAGTAACACAAATATCAGCTGTCCATCTTCCTCTTGAAGATCCATTTATTCTCAATGGTTTGCCGATCATTGGGCAAGTCCACCAAAGTCCACACTTTGTTCTCATACATGGATTCTATCTCAGATTTCATGGCCTCAAGCCATATGTCGGAATCTGGGCTCATCATCGCTTCCTCATTGTTCGTAGGTTCATCATGGTATAGTAACATGACTTCCAAAACATGATTATCGTACCACACTAGTGTGGATCGTACTCTGCTTGACCTATGAGGTTCGGTAGTAAATTGATCTGAAGTTTCATGATTATCATCATTAACTTCCTCACAAATGGGTGAAGGCATCACTGGAACAGATTTCTAGTGATGAGCTACTTTCCAATTTCGAGAGAAGGTACAATTACCTCATCAAGTTCTACTTTCCTCCCACTCACTTCTTTCGAGAGAAACTCCTTCTCTAGAAAAGATGCACTCTTAGCAACAAAGATCTTGCCTTCGGATCTGTGATAGAAGGTGTGCCCAACATTTTCTTTTGGGTATCCTATGAAGACTCACTTCTCCTATTTGGGTTCAAGCTTATCAAGTTGAAAGCTTTTTTCACATAAGCATCGCAGCCCCAAACTTTCAGAAATGATAGCTTAAGTTTCTTGCCAAACCACAGTTCATACGGTGTCATCCTCAATCGGATTTTTAGACGATGCCCTATTTAACGTGATGTAGATATCTCTAATGCATAACCCCAAAACAGTAGTGGTAAATCGGTAAGAGACATCATAAATCGCACCATATCTAATAAAGTATGGTTACAACGTTCGGACACACCATTATGCTATGGCGTTCCAGGTGGCACAATTTTCTGAAACTATTCCACATTGTTTTAATTAAAGGCCAAACTCGTAACTCAAATATTCGCTTCCGCGATCAAATCCTGGAAACTTTATTTTCTTGTTACGATGATTCTACACTTTACTCTGAATTTCTTTTGATCTTTTCAAATGTTTCTAACTTGTGTTTCATTAAGTAGATATACGGATATATCCTTAAGTCATCTATGAAGTTCAGAAAATAACGATACCCGTCGCGAGCCTCAACACACATCGGACCACATACATCAGTATGTATTATTTCCTATAAGTCAGTGCATCGCTCCATTGTTCCGGAGAACGAAGTCTTAGTCATCTTTTCCATGAGGCATGGTTCAAAAGCATCAAGTGATTCATAATCAAGTGATTCCAAAACCCATTAGCATGGAGTTTCTTCATGCGCTTTACACCAATATGGCATAAATGGAAGTGCCCACAAATATGTTGCACTATCATTATCAACTTTGCATCTTTTGGCAGCAATATTATGAATATGTGTATCACTACAATCGACATTCAATAAACCATTCACCTTGGGTGTATGACCACAGAAGGTTTTCTTCATGTAAACAGAAAAACAATTATTTTTTGACATAAATGAATAACCGTATTGCAATAATAATGATCCAATCATATTATGCTCAACGCAAACGCCAAATAACATTTATTCTAGGTTCAATACTAACCCGCAAAGTAAAAAGGGAGTGTGCGATGGTGATCTTATCAACATTGGAATCACTTTTAACAGACATCATCACCTTGCGCTCAACTAGTCTCTGTTCATTTTGTAACTCCTGTTTCAAGTTACTAATCATAGCAACTGAACCAAGTATCAAATACCCAGGGCTTACTATGAATACTAGTAATGTACACATCAATAACATGTATATCATATATACTTATGTTACTTTGCCATCCTTCTTATCCGCCAAGTATTTGGGGCAGTTCCGCTTCCAGTGATTTGGGGCAGTTCCGCTTCCAGTGAACCATTTCCTTTCAAGTAGAAGCACTCAGTTTCAGGCTTGGGGTCTAGCTTTGGGCTTCTTCATGGGAGTGGCAACTTTCTTGTCATTCTTCTTGAAGTTCCATTTCTTTCCCTTGCCCTTTTACTTCAAACTAGTGGTCTTGTCAACTGAGGGAGTCCTGGATTAGGGGGTCTCCGGACAGCTTGACTATATCCTCTGGTCGGACTGTTGGACTATGAAGATACAAGATTCAAGATTTCGTCCCGTGTCCGGATGGGACTCTCATTGGCGTGGAAGGCAAGCTTGGCAATACAAATATGTAGATCTTCTTCCTTGTAAGTTGTAACCGACTCTATGTAACCCTAGCCCCCTCCGGTGTCTATATAAACTGGAGGGTTTAGTCCATAGGACAACAACAATCATACCATAGGCTAGCTTCTAGGGTTTAGCCTCTACGATCTCGTGCTAGATAAACTCTTGTAATACTCATATCATCGAGATCAATCAAGCAGTACGTAGGGTATTACCTCCATCAAGAGGGCCCGAACCTGGGTAAACATCGTGTCCCCCGCCTCCTGTTACCATCCGCCTTAGAAGCACAGCTCGGGACCCCCTACCCGAGATCCGCCGGTTTTGACACCGACATTGGTGCTTTCATTCAGAGTTCCACTGTGCCGTCACCGTAAGGCTTGATGGCTCCTTCGATCATCGGTAACGATGCGGTCCAGGGTGAGGTTTTCCTCCCCGGACAGATCTTCGCATTCGGCGGCTTCGCACTGCGGGCCAACTCGCTTGGCCATCTGGAGCAGATCGAAAGCTATGCCCCTGGCCACCAGGTCAGGTTCGGAAACTTGAATTACATTGCCGATATATGCGGAGACTTGGTCTTCGACGAATTCGAGCCCATGTCAGGTGCGCCGCACAATCACGACGAGCATGATTTAGCTCTGCCGTCGGACAGTGTTCGAGAGATCACACCTGCAACTACTCCGGCCCTCAATCCGGAGCAAATTGCGCCATCCGAGGACGGGTTGATAGGACCCGCCATGGAGGCCGCACTCTCAGTGGCGATAGAGCCGGATACTGACTTCACCCCATACGAGAGCCGTGTTGCCGAACCATTGGATTCGTCCCCGACCACGGGCTTTGAACCGCCTGCATCTGTGCCCATTGAATCCGATTGGGCACCAATCATGGAGTTTACCTCTGCGGATATCTTTCAGCACTCGCCTTTCAACGATGTGCTAAATTCATTAAGGTCTCTCTCTTTGTCAGGAGAACATTAGCCGAACTATGCCCGGCTAGGATGGGATGCGGACGACGAAGAAATTCGCTGCCCTCCCACCACCCACTTAGTAGCCTGTGTCGATGATCTAACCAACATGCTTGATTTCGACTCCGAAGACATCGACGGCATGGACGACGATGCAGGAGACGAACATGAACCACCGCCCACAGGGCACCGAACCTCCACTTCATCACATGACATATACTTGGTGGATATACCCAAAGAAAACGATGACGAGGAACGGGAGGATGCAGCGAAGGATAGCTCCCTCGAGAAGCAACCAAAGCATCGCCGTAGGCGCCGCTCCAAATCCCGCCTCGACAAAAGCAGCGATAATAGCGCGAGAGAAAATAACACCCCAGTCGACTCCAGAGGAAACGACGACCATATTGACCTAGCGGCAGAGCACGATGAAACTACAAACCGCAAACATAGTTCGGATCCGATATCCGAACACGGCGACGCCGAGGATAAAGCTCATCAACCTCCCTTCGGGGAGGAAATCAGCCCGGACGAAGATGCACACACCATCCCGGAAAGGCACTTGGAACAAGAGAACCTCCACAGAAGGCTTATTGCCATAGCGAGGAGTCTGAAGAAGCAGAAGCAAAGGCTTGAGGCCAAACGAAATACGCTCAGCAGCAGGTGGAACAAAGTGCTCGACAACGAAGAAAAGTACGGTGGAAGTTACCACACAAAGAGCTATCCAAAGCGCAAGCTATTACCTGAATTCGACGATGAGGCCTTAGAGCCCACACAGCCGAAAAATAAAAACGGCCAACCAGCCGGATCAACCACCTTGTTACCGCGATAGAGCGGCGAACAAGGCCGCACATAAGTCAACACACGATCTACGTGAGGACTTGTGCCAAAAATCCAGTATGACCAGATCCATATATGGATCTAGGAAGCGTGCTCCGGCACAAAATCAAAACCGAATACTACAACCGTCCGAACGCCATGATACATCCAAATACAGGGGTGCCGCACACCCCCTATGTTTCACCGATGAGGTGCTAGACCACGAATTTCTAGAAGGATTCAAACTAGTGAACATAGAGGCGTACGACGGGACCAAAGACCCTGGGGTCTGGATTGAGGACTTCATCCTCCATATCCATATGGCTTGCGGAGACGATCTCCACGCCATAAAGTACTTGCCCCTCAAGGATAAAGGACCAGCTCGACACTGGTAGAAAAGCATCCCCGAAAACTCAATTAGAAGTTGGGAGGAGATCGAGGATGCTTTTCTGGCTAATTTTCAAGCGACCTATGTCCGACCTCCGGATGCAGACGATTTAAGTCATATAATTCAACAGCCCGGAGAGTCATCCCGAAAGCTTTGGAACATGTTTCTCACTAAGAAGAACCAAATCATCGACTGCCCGGACGCCGAAGCCTTAGCAGCTTTCAAGCATAGCGTCCCAGACGAATGGCTCACTAGACACCTCGGCCAAGAAAACCGAGAACAATGGCAGCCTTGACAAGCCTCATGACCCGCTATTGCACGGGCGAAGATAGTTGGTTAGCCCGCATTAGCTCCAGTGACCCAAGCACATCCGAAGTCAGGGATGGCAATGGAAAACCATGACGCAGTAAAAGCAAGCATCAAAATAAAGAAGACAGCCCAGATAATACGGTAGTAAACGCCGGATTCAGGGGCTCTCGACCAGGTCAGCGGAAAAAGCCTTTCAAAGGCAGCAGAGATGGACCGTCCAGCCTAAACAAGATTCTAGACAAACTATGTCAGATTCATGCATGGCACCCCCGATAAACCTGCAAATCACACCCACAGAGAATGCCGGGTCTCCAAGCAGGCCGGTAAGCTAAACGCCGAACACAAGGGGAGCGAGACACCAAGCGAAGATGAGGATGAACCTCGCCAGCAAAGCACTGGAGAACAGAAGAAGTTCCCACCAAAGGTTAAAACAGTAAACATGATCCACGTGAAGAAGAGGAGAAGCAAACATGCACTCCAAGACATACGCGCCGTAGAGCCCGTCACCCCTAAGGTCAACCCCTGGTTGGCCTGCCCGATCACTTTTGATCGCAGGTATCACCCGACAAGCATCCGGCATGAATGATTGGCTGCCTTGGTGTTAGACCCAATAATAAACGGATACCATCTCACACGAGTCCTTATGGACAACGGCAGTGGTCTAAATCTGATATATCAGGACACAGTCCGCAGGATAGACCCGACAAAAATAAGCCAAAGTAATACTACCTTCAAGGGAGTAATACCAGGCCCAGAGGCCCAGTCCACGGGCTCTCTAATACTAGAGGTTGTATTCGGTTCATCCGACAACTACCGATGTGAGAAGTTAAACTTCGACATTGCTTCATTCCGAAGCGGCTATCAAGCACTACTCGAAAGAACAGCTTTTGATCGTTTTAATGCGATACCACATTACGCTTCTCTTAAGCTTAAGATGCCTGGTCCACGGGGCACCATCACAGTTAGTGGAAATATTGAGCGTTCTCTATGCGCGGAAGAACGTGCAGCGGCTTTAACAGCCGAGTACTAGACAGCCTCACCAACCAGAATAAGTGACAGGTCATCAAGACCGTGGACACGGTTAGACGAGTCCAGCGCATCACTAGATAAACCTGAGATTGGTTTGATGGTTAAACCCTGATAGACAGTACCAGGGGCTTCCCGCGTGTAATCAGGGCTAGTTCGGCTCCACTTGACTTATTCTTGAAATTTTAATGTTTATCGGGAACAACCAATTGTTTTTGGCACGACAACTTTCACCTAAGTTCTTCTCTTTTACAGATGACAATCGTGCTACACACGGCACAACGGAGACACAGGCGCAGACGTGCAGCAGGGACCCGCTCAAAGGTTTTTTTTTCCAAATAAAGACCCTGCGTAAACCTTTTTTACTGTCTCTTGTTGTTCACATCCTCCGGATACTCAATACAACCAAGAAGGATGCTGGCGTTATTGGCATTTCGCCACGTCAGAATATTGCATGTACCTGGACACTCGGGGTTTATTTTTAAGGGCATTGTTCGGCCCGGAATATGTTATAAAGACATAATACCTTAGGGAGTGTTCGGCGTCGCGAGTTTGGCCTTATATGCATCAGCTCTGAATCATGTGTTTGGTTAAATGTTGGGTTTTCCCGGCTCCCATGTTTTGCTACCTTATGTTCTGCTCTATCGGCTAAGGCGGCAACGGGAGAACTACTGCGATTGTGCCCCGGTTCATCCGGATGAGCACCTTAGTAGAGAAAGCCGAAAACTGACTGTCATGATAAAGCTCGAGACTGGTCAACCACTCGATGACTTAGAGGAATCTTCGGGATTCCTCCGCATTAACGAAGGGCCGTTTCCCGGTCATGTACGTATGCGCACCGTATTCGGACGAGCGTGGAGGTACCAGGGGCTATATAGTAGCCCCACCGTCAAACTCATATGGCTAAGTGAAAGTGTTAAAGCAGTATAGTATGATTGCCTCGTTCGCTGCGCCACCACCTCCTTAATGGACCAAGACGTTGGATCAAGTGTGAATACGCATTTTTCGCGAACACCTCCGCATTATATGCGTGGGGGCTGAAGCCGACGACTGCAAACTTTCAGGTTATATACATATATACATAAACGGCCGCACGTGAGGCATCATAATACTTTCAGGCAAAAGTATAAACACAGCCTTTATAATTCAATAAAACATTGTTTTTACAATGGGAATACATGTCAGTAGAACATAATATTCTTCGGGCACTAAGCCTCTACTGAACGAGCGCCTTCAAGGACTTCTTCAAAGTAGTGCTCGGCAGGTACCCGGCCTACGGCCGAACTCTAGGTTGCAATAGCGGTGGCCTCCATCTCTGCCCAGTATGTCTTGACATGGGCAAGTGCCATACGCGCACCCTCAATGCACGCCAACCTCTTCATAGCGTCGATGTGCGGCACAGCACCAAGGAACTATTGCACTAAACTATTCGGCCTTGGCCCTTTCGGCCACAAATGAGCCCCAATAGACCTCATGGCAAGCCCAAACAACCTATGGAGCTCGGCCCACTCGGTCATTCGCTCATTAAACAGCAGCGGATGCACTAGAACATGTAACTGTGACTTCCACTTCACAATCTTTTTGATTATGAAGTACTCGGCCGTATCAGCAGCATTGGCTGCCAAATCCACGTATGCGTCTGTAGAACTCCATAGTTGATCAAGAGGGGCAGACTTCAAATCTCCGAACTTCGTCAGCAACAAAAATGGCTTCCCAGCCGCGATATCCCCAGCTTGACGCAGCTCCTCCTTCGCCGCTCTGATTTTAGAGCGGGCTTCCTTGGCTGATACCATGGCCTTCTCCAGGTCCGCCGCCTTCGCCCGGCTTTCATTTTCAAGAAGATGGTAACGGTCGGCGGCATCTTTCAACTCAACGGCCATCTTGGCTATTCTTTCCTAGCTTTGGCAATGCGCATCCTGTTCGGCCCTCAGCTCTTCGACCGCCTTTAGAGCGTCCGCATCACTATTCCTAGCTTGTTCCTTGGCTCGGGCAAGTTCCTCCTGAAGGGTATCCACGGTGGCGGCTCCATCTGTAGTCAAAACATATTAAAGATACTAGCATCATGCTCCTCTTACTATTTGTTGATGACCGGAGAAATCACATACCCTATGCCTCGTCGAGCCGCTTGTTGACAAGAACGATGTCGGCATTTGCCGCATCAAGTTGCCGCTTCAGCTCGGCAAACTCAGCAGTCCGGCTAGCCACCGGACCTTCAGCCATCTGCACATAAAGGCAGCCTGATTATTACCTGGGACTATGATCCTCTGCTTGCCGCCGTTCTTGACGGCAACCAGAGTCTCAGGGGCTACTATCTGTATAGGGCACACCCAATGTGTGCGGTACTGTAAAAAACATACACTATTCCACGTACCTCAAAGCCTTTCAGCAGACTCACAAAAGCTTCATGCAATTTGCTTTCACTGGATGAAATCCTCTCAATCACTGTACCCATTAGCGTACGATGCGCTTCTGGGATGGCCGCTTTCTCCAGAAGATCCTTCAGTGCGTCTGATCGCACACCAGACGGTTCTGGACTCTTTCTGTTGATCTCTTTAGGAGCCGAATACTGAGGACTTTGCGTGGCCGAAGGATTACCCTCTGGCCTTGGCGGATCAGGAGAAACCCTCGGCGATGACACTTCAGGGTCGCTCGCCTCATGAGGCGGGGTGGCATGGGGAGGTGTTTCGCTCCCCATCTCCGGAAGAAGATCCCCCGAAGACGAACTCTGTCAAGAAGGGCTACGATCCGAACTACAGGACATATGCTTCGGTTATTGTCTTCAGAAGTAATGTAGTATATTTTTACAGCTCAGTAGAGGGCTGATCCCCTTGCGGGCAATGTGCGGCAAGAGTACCCTTAGAGGCAGGACCCTCTGGCAAAGATTTCTTCCCCCGTTTGGAAACCTTTGTTTCCGGGTCTTCAGAGGTGGTCCTCTTCCTTCCTTGGGGGGAGGGAATTTCAGATTCTTCTCCCTGGTTATCCTCCTTCGCGGAGGCGCTAATTCCCCCGGATGGGATTAAAAATGAGTGAGGCCTGCTTTCAGCCTCTTTATTCGCCCCTTTATCTTCCCTTGACGGCGCCTGATAAGGCGCCGGCTCGAGCATTGTGGCTAGTACTGGATCCGCCGAGCCTTCGGGAAGGGGGGCCGAACACCTGATCATCTTCGCCTTTGTTACCCAGTCCTGGTCATGGAGCGACTTTTTAGAATGATGTTATGATAAATAGAAAGACAGCGTGTTCAGCCAAGGGATCACTTACTTGGGTATCCGTGCGATTACAGCTCAGACCCGCATCCTCGGTGGTGTCCGGACACTTTATTTGTGGTCCGAAGAACAATTTGTACATCTCTTCGAGCGTCATGCCGAGGAAGTGCTGAATAGTTCGCGGTCCTTCCGAGTTGAATTCCCACATACGGAGGGGTCGACATTTGCAAGGCGGGGCACGACGAACTAGCATGACTTGCATTACCGTGACCAGGCTGACATCTCTCTCAAGGAGATCTCGGATGCGACTCTTCAATATCAGCACATCATTTACTGGCCCTCAGTCCAGCCCCTTGTTTATCCATGACATCAGTTGTGGTGGGGGCCCGAGCGAAAGGCAGGGGTGGCCACCCACTTGGTACTCCGCGGAGCTGTGATATAAAACCACTCCCGTTGCCATAAACTGGACACCTCTGGGAAGGAACCCTCTGGCCACGGAACATCAGCGCTTTTGCTTATTACGACACCTCCGCACTATGCGTGTCGCCCCTCTATCATCTTCGGCTTCACATTGAAAGTCTTGAGCCACAGGCCGAAGTGTGGGGTAATGTGGAGGAAGGCCTCACACACGACGATGAACGACGAGATGTGAAGGAGGGAATCCGAGGCCAGGTCATGGAAATCCAGCCCATAATAGAACATGAGCCCCCTAACAAAGGGATCCAGAGCGAAGCCTAGCCCTCGGAGGAAGTGAGAGATGAATATAACGCTCTCGCCGGGTACGGGAGTGGGAATGACCTGCCCTCGAGCAGGCAGCCTGTGCCAGACTTTGCTGGTCAAATACGTGGCATCTCTTAGCTTCTAGATGTCTTCCTCTGTGACAGAGGAAGGTGTCCACCGACCTTGAAGGTTGGATCCAGACATGGTTGAATGTCCGAAGCGCCTGACCTGATCCTTGGGTGTTGGAACTCGAGGCGGGGGAAGGATTCGATCGAGTACGAGAGGGAAAAAAGACAGACCTTGGCCTCTTTATAAAGAGGGTGAATATCAAGCGTCCTCCTTGTGGTCGTTTGGGACTTGCCTAAAATCGAGGAGTCATACCAATGGGCACGATTGGGTTACCCACGTCCGTATTGATGATAATCCCGTAATAAGGGGGACACGATCTCTGCTTCGACAAGACGTGTCAAGAAAACTGCCTCGCGATATGTGCAGTGTTGGTCGAGAAAATAGTTCAAATAATGACCGGGCCATGGCATGATGTCATGATGTCAAACGTGTCAGCAGATTAGATTTGTGGAAATATTATTCTCTCTACGGTGGTATGTGGAACTTGTTTTGCAGAGTCGGACACTATACTCGTGTTCAAAATCTTCTATGGAGTATTTGGAGGAAGAACCCGCCTTGCAATGCCGAAGACAAATCTGCACGCCGGACTCATCGTCATTGAAGCCTAGTTCACGGGCTACTGAGGGAGTCCTGGATTAGGGGGTCTCCGGACAGCCAGACTATATCCTTTGGCCGGATTGTTGTACTATGAAGATACAAGATTGAAGACTTCGTCCCGTGTCCGGCTGGGACTCTCCTTGGCGTGGAAGGCAAGCTTGGCAATACAAATATGTAGTTCTTCTTCCTCATAACCGACTCTATGTAACCCTAGCCCCCTCCGGTGTCTATATAAACCAGAGGGTTTAGTCCGTAGGACAACAACAATCATACCATAGGCTAGCTTCTAGGGTTTAGCCTCTACGATCTCGTGGTAGATCAACTCTTGTAATACTCATATCATCAAGATCATTCAAGCAGGCCGTAGGGTATTACCTCCATTGAGAGGGCCCGAACCTGGGTAAACATCGTGTCCCCCGCCTCCTGTTACCATTCGCCTTAGACGCACAGTTCGGGACCCCCTACCCGAGATCCACCGGTTTTGACACCGACATCAACCATCAACACTTGATGCTTTTCTTGATTTCTACCTTCGTCGATTACAGCATTGCGAAGAGCTCAGGAAATCATTTTCGTCATCCCTTGCATATTATAGTTCATCATGAAGTTCCAGTAACTTGGAGATAGCGACTAGAGAACTCTGTGAATCATTATCTTATCTAGAAGATTACCTCCCACTCGATTCAAGCGATTGTAGTACTCAGACATTATGAGCACATGCTCACTGGTTGAGCTATATATTCTCCTCCATCTTGTAGGCAATGTACTTTTCAGAGCTCTCATACCTCTCAACTTGGGCATGAGTCTGAAATACCAATTTCAGCTCTTGTAACATCTTATATGCTATGTGGCGTTCAAAACGTTTTTGAAGTCCCGGTTCTAAGCCGTAAAGCTTGCTGCACTAAACTATCAAGTAGTCATCATACCGAGTTTGCGAAATGTTCATAACGTCAGCATCAGCTCCTACAATAGGTCTGACACCTAGCAGTGCATCAAGGACATAATTCTTCTATGCAGCAATGAGGATAATCCTCAGATCACGTACCCAGTCCACATCATTGCTACTATCATCTTTCAACTTAGTTTTCTCTAGGAACATGTTAAAAATAAAACAGAGGAGCTATACGCAAGCTATTGATCTACAACATACATATGCAAATAGTATGAGGTACTAAGTTCATGATAAATTAAGGTTCAATTAATCATATTACTTAAGAACTCCCACTTAGATAGACACCCCTCTAGTCATCTAAACGATCACGTGAACCATATCGACTAAACCATGTCCGATGATTATGTGAGATGGAGTAGCTTTCAATGGTGAACAACACTATGTTTATCATGTCTACTATATGATTCTCGTTCGACCTTTCGGTCTTAGTGTTCTGAGGCCATATATTCATATGCTAGGCTCATCAAGTTTAGCCCGAGTATTCCACGTGAGCAAAACTGGCTTGCACCCATTGTATTTGAACATAGAGCTTATCACACTCGATCATCATGTGGTGTATCAGCACGAAGAACTGTCGCAATGGTGCATACTCAGGGAGAACACTTATACCTTGAAATTTTAGTAAGGGATCATCTCATAATGCTACCATCGTACTAAGCAGAATAAGATGCATAAAAGATAAACATCACATGCAATCAAAATATGTGACATGATATGGCCATCATCATCGTGTGCCTTTGATCGCCATCTCCAAAGTGTCATCATGATCTCCATCGTCACGGGCATGACACCATGATATCCATCATCTTGATCTTTATCACGTGTCGTCACATGGTCATCTCGCCAACTATTGCTTTTGCAACTACTGTTATCGCATAGCGATAAAGTAAAGCAATTATATGGTGCTTGCATCTTATGCGATAAAGAGACAACCATAAGGCTCCTGCCAATTGCTGATAACTTTAACAAAACATGATCATCTCATACAACAATTTATATGTCATCACGTCTTGACCATAGCACATCACAACATGCCCTGCAAAAACAAGTTAGACGTCCTCTACTTTGATGTTGCACGTTTTACATGGCTACTACAGGCTTCTAGCAAGAACCGTTCTTACCTACATATCAAAACCACAATGATTTTTCGTCAAGTGTGCTGCTTTAACCTTCAACAAGGACAGGGCATAGTCAAACTCGATTCAACTAAAGTTGGAGAAACAGACACCCACTAGCCACATGTGTGTGAAGCACGTCAGTAGAACCAGTCTCATGAACGCGGTCATGTAATGTCGTTCTAGGCCGCTTCATCCAACAATACCGTCGAATCAAAGTAAGACATTGCTGGTAAGCAGTATGACTATTATCGCCCACAACTCTTTGTGTTCTACTCGTGCATATAACATCTATGCATAGACCTGGCTCAGATGCCACTTTTGGGGAATGCAGTATTTCAAAAAAAATACCCACGATCACGCAAGACCTATCTAGGAGATGCATAGCAACGACAGGGAGAGTGTGTGTACGTACCCTCATAGACCGAAAGCGGAAGCGTTTAGGAACGTGGTTGATGTAGTCAAATGTCTTCATGATCCAACCGATCCAAGTACCTAATGCACGACACCTCCGCGATCAGCACACGTTCAGCTCGTTGACGCCCCTCGTACTCTTGATCCAGCTGAGGCCAAGGGTGAGTTCCTCAGCACGATGGCGTGGTGACGGTGATGATGAAGTTATCGACGCAGGGCTTCGCCTAAGCACTACAACGATATGACCGAGGTGCGTAACTGTGGAGGGGGGCAACGCACATGGCTAAAAGATCAACTTGTCTGTCTTTGGGGTGCCCCTTTCCTCCGTATATAAAGGAGGGAGAGGGAAAGCCAGTTGGCCCTACGGGGCGCACCAAGGTGTGGAGTCCTTCTAGGACTCCCTAGTCCTAGTAGGATTCCACCTCCCACATAGAGTAGGAAAGGGGGAAGGGACAAGGAGAAGGAACGGGGGGGCCGGCCCCCTTCTCCTAGTCCTAATGGGCCTCCAGCCCAAGAGGGCTGGTGTGCTTCCCTCTTATGGCCTATAAGGCCCATAACTTCTCCCGGGAGTTCCGGTAACCTCCCGGTACTCCGGAAAAATGCCCAAACCACTCGGAACCATTCCGATGTCCAAATGCAGCCTTCCAACATATGAATCTTTACCTCTCGACCATTTCAAGACACCTCGTCATATCCGTGAACTCATCCGGGACTCCAAAGAAGCTTTGGTCATCAAATCACATAACTCATAATACAAGTCATCATCGAACATTATTGTCGGTGTACAAAAAGAGGGGTACACTTTTTGTACCCCTATAACTGTGCACGGGCAGTCTGAGCCACGGGCACCACCACACTGAGCAAGGCAAGGGAGGTGAGCCAAGGTAAGGCCGAAGCTCAGGAGGAGCAGAACGACGCCAAGAGCAAGACCACAAAGAGCAAAGGGGACGAAGCGGACCCTCCCGGCAAGATCCTTGCTGGGAGGCGGTTTTAGCAAACCCAGCAAGACCCTTGTCGTGGCAGCTCGCCCCACACCTACGGAGTGAGTCACCCTTGAGTCCACTGCCCCCATGGGGCAAGGATTCGGGAGACATCCCCGTGGTGGCATCCAGATCTTTGTGAAGACATTCAAGATCGGATACACCCTTTAGAAGATGATGGTCCTTGGCGGGATCCCAGCCAAGGAGGACCACAAGGCCCCCGGCAAGAGCCTTGCCGGGGATGACAGTAGGCGCCACGGCAAGACCCTTGTCGGGGCCCCGGAAAGGCCCTTGCCAAGAACACCCGTAGGGCCACCATCAGGCCCACGCCAGTTGAACCTCCACCGCCGTTCGCATGCAACTGCTGACCCAGCTAGTTGGGCAGGCACCTGCGTGGCGGCATGCGGATCTTCATGGAGACCCACCATTGCGCCACCTCAGTTGCCTGCCTGCCTACATGGCACCACAGGCGCCGCTGGCCAGGGCGCGTGTCGACACGAGAGGGAGCGGCGACGGACGAGACATGGCTCTCCCCCGTCGCCGATAAAGCAAGGACACCTGGGTAAGATGCATTAAATGCGCCTTCTCATGTAATGCGAGGGATAACCTCACATCACTGTTCCATTTCCACCTCCTGTGTGCCACAGTGGCAATCCCTTTCCTATAAAAGGAGGCCCGAGGCGACCAGGAGGATGATTCGGCTTTTTGGAGCTCCTCACACCCCATAGCTAGCTCAAGAACACAGATATACAATCCACCAAAGCAGGAGTAGAGTTTTACGCATCCTCGCGGCCCGAACCTAGATAAACGAACCATGTGCTATCTGTTTGATCCGCTCTTCTCACGACCCCGTGCCCCGCAACCGTAGTAGGCATTCTTGTGATACCATAGGTGTCGTTCCCATCGACATCTTTGGCGCGCCTGGAAGGGGTGCGCAGTTGTGAGAATCGGCTCTAGCAGTTAGTTCGACGCTTCTTCATCGTCATGGCCGCCCAAGAAGAAGACGACGGTGGCGGTTGGCCCGTCGGAAGCCGGACATCCCGTCCCGACGCGGGCGAGCAGCGGACCGGTCGCAGAAAGGACCCGGGGCGCCGTTCGCGAACACCAACACCGTCCCAGCAGCCGGAGTTTGGGAGGCGGCGATGTTCGTGCGCCTGGTAACGGGCCGTGCCGCCGCCAAATCCAAAGACGGAGCCAGGCCCTCCGCGGGTGGCGCGGGGCCTTCCAAGATCGCTGCCACCCCGCCCGAAGGCGATGCGAGGGCTCCAAGACTCCCACGCCGGCGCCGACGGCGCGCTCCTCTCAAGCGGCGGCACGAACGGCGTAATCACGCCGAAGACCCCGGGCGTCGCCGCGGGAAGAGCCCCGAGCGCCACTCCCGGGAGGTAGAAGACCTGCCCGCTCGCCGAGGCGCTGGTGAAGATGGCATGCGACCGCGGGGTCGTGATAGAGCTCCTTCTGACATGGTCAGAAGTCGAAGCGCGTCGCGATCCGTGCAGGTTTCGCTGCCACCAACGCCAGCAGAAGCCCTGGCGCGCGCAGTTGCTCCTCGATTTTCCTCCCACTACGGGGAAACTCGACGAATGGAGAGCCACTATCCGAAGCCTTGTTGCGGTGGCCAACAAAGACGAACCGAGTCCGGTGGAGCCCCCGGGTCGACGCTCCGACGGAGTCCCACGCACCAGTGGCAGGAAAGCCGGCGGCGCCGCGACCACGGTGCACTCGCCTCCTCCTCGCCCGGTACCGCGGACGCCAGCCCGTCGCGATGTTAGGGCGACGAAATCTCCATAGCGTCGTCCGACCCGCGGACCCACTGTGACCAGCGCCAAGTCCTTCGGGAACGAGAACATGAAGACGCTCGAACCACTATCGAGCGCCGGCGCGGAGCGCGCCACCAGTCAGACAGGCGAGCAGGGCCTGCTGTGAACCACCCGGCCGGAGAGCCCTGGAGGCCTACCTTACGAGGTAGGCTGTCCGGCTTTTACCCGTGAGCTGCGGCAGTTCCAGTGGCCCACTCACCGCACCTTCAAACCTGACGTGCGAAAAGTACAGCGGCAAGACCCACCCGTCCGAGTTCCTCAGCATCTACACCATTGCGATGCAAGCTGCCGGAGCCCGCGACGATAAGGTGCTTGCGAATTACTTTCCGTTGGCTCTTAAACCCAACGCCATGTCATGGTTGATGCACTTGCCGGTAGACTCTATTTCCTCCTGGTCGGATTTGTGCCATGAGTTTGTGGGCGCCTTTACTGGAGGCCACCAAGCCCATGGCCAAGCGAGCGACCTGCATGTCATTCCCCAGAAGGGAGGCGAGAGTCTCCGCAAGTATATACAGAGGTTCAGCCGGTACAGTACAATATCCCTGATGTTCACCCTACCGCCATCATCAGCGCGTTCCATCAGAACGTGCGTAACCGCAAGATGCGCGAAGAGCTGGCAATGAACAAGGTGAAAGATGTGGCAGAACTCTATGTTCTTGCTGACAGATGTGCCCGAGCTGAAGAGGGAAGGAAGTACCCCGGCGAAGATGCCGGCTGGAAACCGACTCCTCAGATGAAGATACTGCCGCCCCGGCGAAGAGGCCGGCGCCGCAACAGGAAGCGCAAAGGTAAAGCCGTGCTTGCCGTCGAGGGATCTGGACACCGGCTCCACCAAGAAAACCAAGGCAGATGACCCCGGCAAGGAAATTGCCGGATGTGTCGCCTGCCGGGCCTTGGCGGTTGCCGAGAAGCCAGGAACTCCACAAGCGATACTGCAAGATCCATCGCACCAAAGGCCATGCTCTCCAAGACTGCCGACAGGTTGAGCTCCTCGCTGAGAAGCAGAGGGCTGAATATGAGAGGCGGGAGGAGATGGGCCAGACGGTTGCTGAGGGGTGTCTGTAGCGAGGTCCAGTTTCGAATGCGCAGGCGCGGCCTGATCGCGAGCAAGGTGATAACCACAAGATCGCGGCTCCAGGCCCGCGTATGGCCGTGACACAAAGCATGATGTCGCACGATCCAAGGGTATGACGATCGGCGATCCAGGTTCAGGAAGCTACAAAGCCATGTGCGGTGACGCGGCGCCTTGCTTGCATACTTCTCAAGAGTGCCAGCTTAAACACTGTCGGGGCAGTCGGATGAGATCTATAACGCGGTATTAGAGCCGTCGTTGGGTAGCCCCCCCAAAGGCAGGACTTTTTTGAATAAGTTGGATCAGATCACACTAGTCATTTTTGACACGAGGATCACCCTATCGCACTACTGCGGTCGGGTGCTTGCCATTGTTGGTTTCACCAACAATACGCAACCTCAAGGTGACAAAGATGCTAGTCGATGGCGGCCGGTCTGAACTTGATCTCGCCTGCCGTGATCGAGAAACTGCAGATTCCTGATGGAGACCTCGAAGAGACGGGCACGTTTCAGGGGGTCAACCCGGGAAGAAGCCAACCTAAGGGAAAGGTCACGCTGCCCGTGACTTTTGGAAGCAATCTGAACTACAGGACGGAGAGGATCGTGTTTGATGTTGCCAAGATCCCCTTGCCCTACAACGGGATCCTTGGCCGCCCAGCGCTGGCCAAGTTCATGGCGGCGTCACACTACGCCTACAACACCCTGAAGATGCCAGGACCTGTGACGATCATCACCATCCCCTCCGATAAGAAAGATGCGCTGATTTGCGCTGACCAACTATACCAGCAAGCAGTTGCAGCAGCTGCCGCCACTAGGGCACTTGCTCCTGCCGCTGGGACCCCGGGAGGGAAGAAGAAGAAGAAGGAGTGACCTCGGACACCCACTCCGGCAAGCGCACCTCTTCGGAGTGTAGCGCTCCCGTCGAGGACGTGCCAGAGAGCTCCACCGGCAGGAAACAAGAAGCCCAGGGCCATACCGCCGGGAACCAAGAAGGTTTTTGTCAATGAGGACGGCACGGGAGGGGCTTTCACCATAAGCTCCACCCTTGACGACAAATAGGAAGACGCGCTCGTCACCTTCCTGCGGGCGAATGTCGATGTGTTTGCATGGCAAGCTTCCGACATCCCCGGCGTTCCCAGGGAGGTGATTGAGCACCACCTTGCTGTCTGTCCTCATGCGCGGCCCGTCAAGTAGAAGGTCAGAAAGCAAGCTTTGGAACGACAAGAGTTCATCACAGAGGAGATCCGGACACTGGAAGCAGCGGGTTTGGTAAGAGGAGTGCTCCATCCAATGTGGTTGGCCAATTCGGTTGTAGTGCGCATGGCTAATGGGAAGTGGAGGCTGTGTATTGATTACACAGATATCAATAAGGCTTGTCCTAAGGACCCCTTCCCGTTGCCACGCATCGACCAGATTGTTGACTCCACAACTGGGTGTGATCTGTTGTCATTCCTCGATGCCTACTCTGGCTACCACCAGATCTTCATGACAAGAGAAGACGAGGAGAAAACAGCATTCATCACCCCATGTGGTACGTATTGTTTCATGCGGATGCCTTTCAGGCTGAAGAGTGCTGGTTCGACGTTTGCAAGGGCGGTCCAGATTGGTTTTGAACCCTAGCTCCATAGAAATATGGAAGCTTATATGGATGACATAGTGGTCAAAACCAAGGACAGGGCAACCCTCATACCGGATTTGCAAGAAACATTTGCAAACCTGCACAAGATCAATCTCAAGCTGAACCCTGAGAAGTGCGTCTTTGGTGTCCAGTCCGGCAAGCTTCTTGGGTTCTTTATATCACAGCGTGGGATAGAGGCCAATCCGGACAAGATCAAAGCTATAGAGCAGATTGAAGCACCCAAGCAAATCAAGGATGTGCGTCGACTTGCTGGTTGCGTCGCCGCCATGGGCAGATTCATTTCCATGTCTGCCGAGTGCGCCCTTCCCTTTTTCAAGATCCTGAAAAAGGCGGGCCCGATTGAGTGGACACCAGAAGCCGAAGCAGCATTGCAAGATTTGAAGAAGTATCTCTCCTCCCCGCCAATACTAGTTGCGCCTAGGCCACATGAGCCGTTGCTCCTATACCTAGCGGCAACGAACTAGGTGGTCAGCGCCGCACTAGTGGCGCAGAGAGAGGTTGATGACGAGTTAATGGCAGCGACAGAGCCCGACACCACCAATGCAGAGACGACACAGCCAGTTGAAGTGCCGCCAAAGAAGAAAATGATGCACCACCCGGTCTACTTTGTTAGTTCCCTCCTGCAGGGAGCTAGATCAAGGTACTCCGGCGTGCAGAAACTGCTCTTCGGCCTTCTTATGGCCTCGAGGAAGCTGTGTCACTACTTCCAGGCACACGAGATCACTGTCGTCACTCGCCTCCCTCTGCACCGGATATTGCACAATCCAGATGCAACGGGAAGAATTGTGGAATGGGCACTTGAGCTGTCCAGCTTTGGCCTCAAGTTTGAAAGTACTTCGACGATTCAGAGCCGAGTCCTGGCGGAGTTCATTGCAGAGTGGACCGCAATGCCTGACGAAGAAGCCCAAGAGACTGCTCTCCCCGGCAAGGAGGCAAGTTGCAGTTGGATCATGTACTTTGATGGAGCTTTCTCCTTACACAGCGCCGGGGCTAGCGTACTGCTTGTCGCGCCCACCGGAGAGCAGCTCAAGTACATGATCCAGATGCACTTCCCCAGGTAGGCGTCAACAAACAATACGGTAGAGTACGAAGGACTGCTTGCCGGTCTTATGATCGCGGCGGACCTCGGAATCAAGAAGCTCATCGTCAGGGGCGACTCGCAGCTCGTCGTCAAGCATGTCAACAAGGACTATCAGAGCCCGTTGATGAAGGCCTATGTCAATGAAGTGAGAAAGCTGGAAGAGCGTTTCGACGGTATATAGGCTGAATACGTTCCGCGAGCGGAGAATGATATCGCCGCTTACCTGTCAAAACGCGCTGCTCTCAAGCTACCTATGGAACCAGGTACCTTTGTGCTCCAGCTAACTCAGCCATCCGTTGATCCATCAAGAGAGCAGAACAAGAGGAGGAAATCAGGACCCAGCAAGTACTTTCCCGGCGAGCTCCCCGGAGCCGCCGGCAAGGATGTTGCTGGGGACGCTGAGCCTGCCACGGGACGGCTAGCTCCAGCGGAGCGTCAAGCTCTTGCCGTTGAGACAGCCGCCCCTATAGCGGAGGAAATGCCTTTAGTCCTCGCCGTCGAGCCCCAGGCTCTAGCGTGGGCACAGCATACCGTCCAATTCCTCCAAACAGGGGAACTTCCTGAAGAGCAGGAAGAAGCGGAAAAAGTAGCCGTCGCACTACCATGTACCAGTTCGTCGATGACGTCCTGTACAGAAAGAGGCCGAATAGTGTAAAATTGAAGTGTATCCCTCGGGAGGATGGACTGGAGCTTTTGGCAGAGATACACGAAGGCATATGTGGATCCCACATCGGGTCAAGGGCCCTTACCGGCAAGGAATTTCGGCAAGGCTTCTTCTGGCCCACCGCCCTCCAGGATGCGACGACACTAGTCACCAGGTGTGAAGCGTGTCAGTTCCATTCAAAGAAGCTTCATCATCCAGCTCAAGCCCTTCAAACCATTCCTCTCTCCTGGCCCTTCTCGGTCTGGGGGCTCGACATACTGGGCCCTTTCCCCCGCGCTG
>NC_053026.1:493237276-493312557 GCF_003073215.2 Triticum urartu | reverse complement strand
AAGCTTGGGCTAGACGGGCCACAACCCAGTTCAAACCCTCCTCCGTCTCAACAATACCAAACAAAAAAATTACTGCTCGAGTAGCTACGTCCCAGGTGTCAGCCGATCATGTGATGTTCTCTTGTCTATTGAGTACATACGCTCACAATGTCGTGGGTCCCAGATGTCAGGAAAACACTAGGAGGAAGCATTTTATTTTTCCATACACTGACGTGGTGGGCCCCTACTGTCATCCTCTCCACGTACTTCTGCCG
The DNA here is from genome assembly GCF_003073215.2 of Triticum urartu. Taxonomy (NCBI): domain Eukaryota; kingdom Viridiplantae; phylum Streptophyta; class Magnoliopsida; order Poales; family Poaceae; genus Triticum; species Triticum urartu. The sequence continues at coordinate 493,312,303 of NC_053026.1, read as the reverse complement.
ATTCCTGTTGTTTTTTGACCATGTTGACAACGCGAGAGGGCGGCGCCGCTACCAGTGCACCAAAGCGTGCGGAGGACGTCGGCGTTAACGATTTAGGAGACGGTGGGGCGGCGATGCGTGCGCTGAGGTGCAGCCAGCCGTGGGAGGCAGAAGCCGGCGGCCCTGCCGGTGCTGGTTTGGTTTTGGCGGCTGGAGGAAGACAGGACTGAAGAAACACGACAGACTGTAAAAGCAGCATGAGTATTTAACAACCTTAACTGAAACCAGGAGAGGCACTTAACAACCAAAGCTGAAAGCTGTATGAGTACTTATACAGGTTTAACCGTACAAAGCACGCCTCGAACAATGCTACTTTTCCTACAGTTAACCAAGGGTGAGGCCGCCAAGCCCCAGGACAAGGCCCAGGCGCCACCCCGTGCATCCAAAACCTTCTGAAAGCGGCTTCATCTCGCAACGTGGTCAATAAAAAGGATATTCGCCTTAGAGCCATGGAAAAGCATGAACATAATCTTCTGTCCTATTCTCCAAGATGGACGAGCCTTCATTATTTGAGACCACCCATGAATAAGTATCTTTTCACCTCCAAGGGGAATTGAGTAGGTCGACATAAACATCATGTTGTGACCAAGCGCAAGTCTGACCCGACCATGGTCGGGCATTTGTATAGGAACAATAGAACTCGGCAGTTCCTGTTTCAAGAAGATCACAGCTGTAAAACTATGTACAAACAATAGTTTATGAAGAACATATATAATAGAAAACAGCTCGTACCATAAGTTTCTCGACACAGTTGGACCTGTTCATCGAGTGCAGCAGTGGCACACATATCCCACATGGCCTTCCACCATTGAAACGCCCCACAAGGAGCTCAAGACGATCAATAAAGTGTAGGAACTTGTGGACGTCGATCTAGTCAACTTCAGTGCCATTAGTAACAGCCGAGTTATTACAGAGTAACAAACGAGCAGATTGCTTAACTCTGAAAAAACCTACACGTGCCACCAATTATAAGAAAATATTAGTTAGAAGTAGCATCTTCGTGAGAGATTCGTTGCTACTTCTAAAGTTAAATTGTGATTAGTTAGACAGAATAGGTGGATTAAGAAGTAATCGAGGCAACAAGCAAGAACCAAATACAAAACTAACATGGATGAACAATTGGAACGACGTCAGGGTGGAAGATCGCAGTGAAGATGAGACCAGGTTCTGCTATTTACATCAACATTCGTGCGCCAACTTTCAGTCCGTAACACTTGAGAAAGTTTATCCAAGTTCGGCCATAAAAAAAGCAGCGATCTTCTAGGTTCATGAACCCAACTCGGAACTTATATCCATGGCTTGTCTTCACTGTGACCATTAAACTAGTGTATTCAGTTATGCAAAGGCCGAGCATCTTGAGTACATGTGTTCTGGTAGAGCAAATAGTACACTGTAGGAAAAATAATATGAGAACACAGCATGTTCAAAAAAATCCCACCCTCCCGGATAGAAAAGAGGATTCTAGGAACATACTGTGCGCATTTCAAAATGCTGTGTTAGGATGAGAAGGAACAAGTGTGGCATCTCGCCGAGGGCGCAGAAACCTGTAGGGTACTCGCACTTTGGGCACTTTAAATGAAACACACTAGATTCAGTAGGAAGAAAAATGCATCAACGGCGGCGGCTGCCATCCTAGCATTACCTGCGACCAAGGGACTTGGATTTATTTGGGATGGATGAAGAATTTGTACCTGGTTTTCTATGAGAAAACCCTATGCAATCGCCGAGACGGGGTTTTCTCCGAACAAGCAGACAAGGGAGAAGGGGATTCAGGCCTAGTGAAATATTGCCGCTTCATCCATCCATCTTACTACTAAAGCTGGAAGGGGGGGGTTGTTATTTGACGGCTCATTGGGCATTACTGCGGCGCTATGACCGAGGTGTGTCCACCGTGGAGTTGTGCACTCTAATTTGTGCATATGGCACGTGGACCCCGTTGCCCCACATATCAGCGAAAGGAAGCAGAAAGACAGGAGTAACTAGTAACACATAAATATATATTTTTGACAGAGAGATGCTCCCTTTGTAAAGAAATATACAAATATTTTATATCACAGGCTCACCTTGCCGAGAAATATACTCCCTCTGCAACGCACAGGCATTATGGGGGTTTAGCTGAGAATATAATACTTAAGTAGGCTCACGGTTCTGGACTTTGGGCCGCAGGCCGACCCTGCATGTTTGGGGGCCCACGTGTTCTACCTCAGCGCTTTTCATATTGCAGGCGATCGGTACGGGGCTGGTTTTAGATGCTGTCGCAAGGAGAATACACAAAATTGAATAAAGCACGACAGCTGTTGGAATGAAATCGAACGACAGTTCCTAACCAGCAATCAGAGTTGCAATTCTATCAACGATATACCATGTGATAAATAATACTGTCGTACTACTTATACACATAGGACATGTGTTTGACCATGCCAGATTATTACATCAAAATCTCTCGGAGGATAGATCAGTTCGACAGTTGCGTGCTGCTACTGAAGAATTTCAAAGTTGATTTGGACCAGCTCTCCTTGCTAAGAAAGTTCGATTTTGACATCATCCCCTACCGCAAGATATGATTTCGATTTGAACCTTGACCATCCTTTAGCATCAATCATCATGCGACCATCCTTTGTACTTACTGTATATTGAGCAGGTTCATTCACACCAAGGCTGTGCATGGTAAGAGAAACTTGGCCCGGTCACCCGGATTGTTGAATGACTCCCTCGTTGCTCTAGGAATTCTCTGTTTGCAAACAAGAAGACATACCCAAACAGTTAGATCAACACAGTGAATCATGTGAAACAACATGGAAAGAAAAAAGAACGAAGCACTTGGGCGGCCAATGCTTACCAAGAAGGGGGACATGTCGTTTTTTGTAAGGACTTTGGTATATGAAGTGCGAACTGCAGCCCAGTCTATTGTCGGTGCAACTGCACGGGCCAGAGCAGATGCAAGTGCAAGTGTTGGTCCAGGTGCCGAAGCCGCTGCTGCTGCCGGAGATGGTGCTCCTTGTAGAGCTGGTGCCGGTGTCGATGCCCGATCCTCCGGTAGATCAGACTGATCCGCTGACGCAGTCAGTGCCCAATCCTCAGCTGGATCAGACTGATCTGCTTCCGCTATAAGTGCTAGAGCAACTGCCGGTGCTCGATCTGTGCGAGACAGTGGTGATCGTGTTTGGTCTGCTATGATCAGCTTTCTAACTTGACTAGGATCTGTGATCGTGATCCAGTTTTTTTCTACATTTCTTTTAAACGCGAGAAAGACTAATTGTGGCGTTTTTGTTAAACCAAACTGCAGTTCATCATAGGGATTCATCTTGTACTCAGACAATAGACTGATCCAATTTTTTCCAGTAATATAAGTGATGGACAGTGCCTTCGTTACTGACACGACATAAGAAGTGAAACCTGCAAAAATAGCCATCGTAGAGCAAACCAAACGGTTTATTCCGTGATGAATGTCACATGGCAAAACCTGCATCGTAAAATTGCAGGAAACGAAAGAAAACATGACATTAAATCAATAAGATTTAGACAGTAAATCAATAAGATTTACTTGATGTGACACGAGTGAATCCTTACCAGGAAATCACTATGTTGAAATACTAAATAGAAGATTAATTGTCCAACTATGCGTGGCATGCAGGGGCCCCGCCTACTCCAACAAGCAGGACAGTCCAAAGGTCGTGACAAATCGTATGGACCGAACATCCATGGGATTGGAAATCCTGGTGGGTGCAATAAACACTGCAATGCATACAGATATTGGAGTGTAACTGTCGGTGTCAAAACCGGTGGATCTTGGGTAAGGGGTCCCGAACTATGCGTCTAAGGCGGATGGTAACAGGAGGCAGGGGACACGATGTTTTACCCAGGTTCGGGCCCTCTTGATGGGGGTAAAACCCTACGTCCTGCTTGATTAATATTGATGATATGGGTAGTACAAGAGTAGATCTACAACGAGATCAGAGAGGTTAAACCCTAGAAGCTAGCCTATGGTATGATTGTGTGTTGTCCTACGGACTAAAACCCTCCGGATTATATAGACACCGGAGGGGGCTAGGGTTACACAAGGTCGGTTACAAAGGAGGAGATATACATATCCGTATTGCCTAGCTTGCATTCCACGCCAAGTAGAGTCCCATCCGGACACGGGACGAAGTATGCAATCTTGTATCTTCATAGTCCTACAGTCCGGCCAAAGGACATAGTCTGGCTGTCCGGAGACCCCCTAATCCAGGACTCCCTCAGTAGCCCCTGAACCAGGCTTCAATGACGATGAGTCCGGCGCGCAGTATTGTCTTCGGCTTTGCAAGGCGGGTTCTTCTCCAATTTCCAAGTGTTTGTAAGTAGTATACGGCCCCATAAATGTTGATCCTATTGGCTTCTGCGCCCAATAAGGGATACCCCTCGTACGTCGAACGAATACGAGGCGCTAGGGCATTTTTACATTCGCCCCCCTAGCCAGGTAAATAAATTGTCTATTAAAGGGATTGGGATTCTTAGATCCGATCCACGCCATCCTCCACTCAGCGAGAATCCATCAGAGCGTGTTTCGGAAAGATCCATTCTAGCATGGCCGACCTCTGTAGCTCCTCCTCCCGCCCTCGTAGCCCTAAGCTTGGTGATTGGGAGAGGTGTTTAGTCCCACACAGTCGATTAGTCGAACTATAGACCAAGGGATTTCTCCCTCCGGTGTATATGGTGCCCGTTCGAGCCAGGACCGCCACCTACAATGGCGGGGAGCAAGCGGAGAACTTTCCCTGTCCCTCCATGGGGGAACGGGTTTGCCTTGTTCCTTACTTACTAAGGGGACTCGGATTTCCTATTCATCCGTTCCTCCGCGGGCTCTTGGAGTTCTACGGCCTCCAATTACACAATCTCACCCCTGCCTCCATTCTACACATCGCCGGCTATGTTGCTCTCTGCGAGTTGTTCCTGGGCTGCGAGGCTCACTTCGAGCTGTGGAAAAGGCTAATTTGCCTCGTCCCTCGCACACAGAGGGAACCACTTTATCAAGTGGGCGGAGCCGAAGTATGGCGCATCGCCGATACCGGATATCTGTCCGGTACCCCGAAGAAGCCGTCCAAAGACTAGCCTTTAGAATAGTTTTATATGGAGGACGTTCCCCTTTCGGATCCTATTTGGCGGGGTCTTCTTGAGTTCAACAATGCTCCTCTGAAGAAGCGCCGAAGTTGGCCCCCACGGAGCCCCCGGGTGGAAGATGACAGAGAAGTCCTCTATCTGATGAACCAGATTAAGGCACTAGCTCAGTCAGGATTGACAATAACCGAAGTTATGTCGATTTGCATAATGCCGGGAGTGCAACCACTTCAATACCGTGGGCACCCCTTGTGGTGTTTCAACGGGGAGGATGACGCCACCCGCTACCGGCATAAGGGTCCGGGCGATGCTGCCGCATTAGCCAAAATTCTGTCCGAACTGTTCAAGGGAGAGGAGGAGGAGTTCACCCGCATCAAGCCACGGGATGGATTCTCCATGTACAATCCTCCAAGCTGGGTAAGCTATATCCCCTTACTTCCATTTTCCCGCATTTTTCGTTGTAAGTATTCACCTTGCCAATTTGCGGCAGGAACTGCGAAAAGCCATAAAGGAGGTCAGCAGCCCCTCTCCACAACCGGAGGACCCTGACCGGGCCCTCGACTCCGGACTCGAAGAAGATCCGGTTATCTACCTGGAGCTGATAAACTGACAGTTCTATCAGTTAAGCTGCGACGATGCCATGGTGGCCATTACAGCCGACTATCCCGGCTACTCCCTACATCGCACGTAAGAAAAACCGAAAAGTCCCAACTCAAAAAAGTACGGTTCCCTTTTAGACACTTCACCCACCATATTCACATGGCCTTTTTTTACAGGGAAGGCATTCCGGACGCCCCGCAGAACGCGCCAACAGGAGGCACCGAGGTCGGGTAGGCCAAAAAGGAAGGCGGTCAGGACGGAGACGCCGGCGCAAAGGTACAACAAACCCTGCTCCGTGGTTGTCGTCTTTCTCGAAATGTAAAGGCGCCCGTGTTTATTTAACAGAAAAAACACTCGCCGGAATATGTCCGGCGATGTTGCCGATCACGCTTCCACCAGTCGGGCACCAGGACTGGAAACGGAGGCAGAAGCCGATATGGGGCAGGCGCCGGATAATCCCCCTACAGAGGATGCGGATACGTTATCCGCTACAAACTCAGAAGTGGAAAGCGCCATGAATCATAGGTGTGGCCGGGCCGTACTCCATGACACTTGTTTCTCACCAGAGGCGTTTGATGCCTTCAATTCTGGAGAGGCGTACTGTCGGTGTCAAAACCGGCGGATCTCGGGTAGGGGGTCCCGAACTGTGTGTCTAAGGCGGATGGTAACATGAGGCAGGGGACACGATGTTTTACGCAGGTTCGGGCCCTCTTGATGGAGATAAAACCCTACGTCCAGCTTGATTAATATTGATGATATGGGTAGTACAAGAGTAGATCTACCACGAGATCAGAGAGGCTAAACCCTAGAAGCTAGCCTATGGTATGATTGTATGTTGTCCTACGGACTAAAACCCTCCGATTTATATAGACACCGGAGAGGGTTAGGGTTACACAAGGTCGGTTATAAAGGAGGAGATACACATATCCGTATTGCCTAGCTTGCCTTCCACGCCAAGTAGAGTCCCATCCGGACACGGGACAAAGTCTTCAATCTTGTATCTTCATAGTCCAACAGTCCAGCCAATGGATATAGTCTGGCTGTCCGGAGACCCCCTAATCCAGGACTCCCTCAGTAGCCCCTGAACCAGGCTTTCAATGAGGATGATTCCGGCGCACAGTATTGTCTTCGACATTGCTCCAGCGCCCAAGTTCGCATTTCCCACCTCGACCTTCTCCAACCATGTCCGGAGCGGGAGGCAGGTGGATGGTCTCCTCCGTCACGGAGGGATACATCAAGAAGCTAAGGAGATCCGGATACCTGCCCGACGACATCGCGCACCGGCTCCCTGACGAGGGGCAGCTCATCCCCACCCCTAGGCCCCATGAGAGGGTTGTGTTCCTTACCCATTTCCTCTGCGGACTGGGATTCCCTCTCCACCCATTCGCCGGGGGCTCATATTCTACTACGGCCTAGATTTCCACGATCTGGCCCCGAACTTCATCCTCAACATCTCGGCATTTATCGTCGTGTGCGAGCCCTTCCTCCGCATCAAGGCCCACTTCGGCTTATGGCTGAAGAGTTTCAATGTCAAGCCGAAGGTAGTGAGCGGCCGCCAGGCTGTGGGGACCCCGACTCATAAGTCGTGATCACCGAATGCACGTGTACAGTGATCCCAGAGATCAATGCTCACTGAACACACAGAAGCTAAATAACAAGAGTCTTACATCCATACATATTGTCTTACACAAATTATGACCATTATGGTCAAGTCTTATATAGATAAAGCCTTAAGGGCTGAACATCAAATGAAACATAAGCAGCGGAAATCTTCGTCAATAAATAGAACCCATGCCATCTGCCTTAACCCTACATGCATTCTGACTGGGAAGCGTCCTAGTTCGCATGTTCGTCTCCACAGAATTCTTCTTCGAACTCCTGTTCTTCCATGCCTGGCCAATTAAATAACCAGTGGCAAGCCAATGAGTACTTTGAATGTACTCGCAAGCAACCCATGTTTTGGTTCAAGATACAACAATGCATGATATAGGTAAATTTTTGCGGAAAGCTAGTTTTGAGTGCAATGGCAAGTTCGACCACTCATAAGACATGCATCAGGAGAATTCAAGTAACCATGAGGACAGGTTACAGATATCAACATAAATAGAGCGGGCACCAACCCAACTCTATCATGTCAAGTCCTTGACTTAACCCAAGTAGTTCTTCCCACTTATCCAATCACACACACTGGTTTGTAACATGTGGACGTAGACCAAGAGCGGTTACCCAACTGTCCTTGACCGTGGACACGGCTATTCGAATAGTTTTACACTCTGCAGAGGTTGCACACTTTACCCACAAGATCCGGGGAACATCCGTGTCATCGACGACCCGCGGTACCTCAAGTACCCGGGGTAAGCACCCGATCACTATCTTTCCCTAGAAGACACTAACATAGAGTCCACTCGATTGGCAGTAACCCCCGTGCCCAACATTTCACATCTTAAAATTGTGGAGCCTCGCTCCCATTTTCATCACATACCACAAGCACGGGGTACCAACGGTGTGTACGGTGTCCTGTGAAGACAGTCATGGCCGCCCTACCTGGCACGACCCCGTCCCGAGAGAGAGCACCAACTCTCCCCGTCACTAGTAATGCGGGCACCAAGCTAGTATCGGTCTAGGTAATTAATAATGCCCTTTCCCATACAAGGGTAGAGTGGTTGCGCATGTAAGGTTGGAATAACGGTCGCAACTTTAACCAATCCGTTTTAAAAAACAACACACACACTTGCCTCGGTACACCACTTCGTCATCAAGTGGTTACCCAACTCATCATCTCCCCCGGGCATAAGTGGCACCCGGTGGGGGTTTTCGAAAAGTCCTTGAAAATACTTTGTCTCCATCACCATGCATATACCCGTCCCTTTTGTGTAGCACTACTTAGCATCCTATCTATTCCCACCGGCATAACCCTCATAAGGAGCTAGGGTCATGCACAATGCAAGTATCAACAAGGAGGAAATGAAGGCAACCCACCAAAGTGGCTACCCTCTCATCATGATTCCGATGCAACAATAATAAGGTGATATATGAAATGCATAAAAAGGGTTTCATAGACATGGTCAAAGGGCTGCTTGCCTGGCTCAACAAAGTCTTCTGGGTCTTCAAAGTCTTCTGGTCCAACTCCTTCGTCAGCGACGCAATCTATCATCACAAAATAATAACGAGAAAATAAGGCAGTAATAAAACAGAAAAACCAAAGTGCTCAGAAAAATGTCAACTTATTTTTGTTAAATACTAGGTTGAAAACTAAGAAGGGGAAAATTCCTAGTTTTGGATTTGGAGTAGCAGAATAGGAGAAATGGATTTACAAAGGTATATTTAAATGCTTAAAATCACATTTAAATATTTACAGTGAAGAAAAGGTTGTTGGATTTGAATGAAAGTTGCACCATTAAATTGGTGGGATTTTTACAAGATTTTAGGAACTGGAATTGTTGCATTTGGATTAATATTTAATACTGTGGAATTTTTGCAAGTATCCAGAAAAAGAAAAAGGGGAAGGAGCACTGTGCCTGCTGGGCCAGAACAGCTGCAGCGCAGCAGGCCCAGCCAGAGAGGCGGCCCAGCGCACTGGTGCACGCTCGCGCGCTAGGTTTAAACCTGACGGGCGGGGCCCAGGCGTCAACGAGAGAGAGGGGGGCGATGGAGGGGAGAGGCTGACAGGAGGGGCCCGCCTGTCATCCCTAACCCCGAGTCCAGGCGGCTGGCGGGCTCACCGGCGATGATGGAGGGCACGGCGAGGTCGGGCGAGGGCACGGCTGGGCTCAGCGTCGTGTCGCCGTTCGGGTGGAGGTGGCGGACGTCACCGGAGTTGCCTGGCTTGCCGGCGACGAGGTCTCGCGGCGGAGAGGCTTCGGGTGGTGGTCGTTCCGGTCGACTCCGGCTGCAAACGAGGCGGGGAAGAGAGGGGAAATGATCAGTGGGAGGAGGCGGTTTCAAATCGGGGCAGAGGAGGAGCGGGGGAGGCCTGTACCTCGCGGACTCCGGGGAGCCGAAGCGGTGGAGCTCGAGCTCGATCTCGAGCTCGGGCGGCTCTGGAGAGGAACTGGGGTTGCAAGGGGAGGGTTTGGTGGCGCAGAGAGCGAGTGGTGAGGAGAGAAGGGCTCGGGTAGGCCTTTAAATAGGAGAACGGTGACGTCCAGTAGACCCGTGCACCGGCGAGCTCACGCTCGTCGCTGCAGGGCTCGGGAGGAGCTAGCGCCGTGTCTGGGGTGTTCCTGGGTGTGGACTACACCGAGGGGAGCTAAGGGATAGAGCGGGGAGAGGTTAGAGACGCGCGCGTGTGAGCCGCTCCATTGGCGCGCTCGGGCGGCCTCTGTTTGCTAGCGCGGAGGCGCGGGGAGGAGGAGAGAGGAAGGGGCAGACCGCACAGCGTGCTGCAGACACCGAGGCGCATCGGCAGGCGCGCGGGGGATGCCCGAGGTGGCCGGAGGCGGTTGGAAGGGGGCGGCTACAGTGCGGGAGCGCACTGTAGCATGCTCCAGAGTGCCTAAATGGCATGCCAAGCCATTTTCTATGCTTGTGGGCGTGCCCTTGCATGTCCAGTAGTGTTTGGGGGGTGCTAGGGAAGGGATCTTGGCCTTGGATGCTTTGGATGGCCAGTGGTGAAGAGAGAGGAACGAGAAGAGTGGAAATGGGGCTGTCCAGAGAGAGAAAGTGAGGGTTTCACTCCCAAGTAATTGATCTGAGGACTTGCCATTGCTACTGGAGGTATAAGATGACTAGATTAAGCTCTGGTAAAAAGTTGAGCTCATGAAGAATAGTGGAAGGGGTCAAAACAGTGGTTTTTGTAAAATGGCAGAAGGTGTTTGATAAGGGTTTTGGCAAGCAAATGATTTCCAATTGCCATGATACTCCACAGGGTGAAATGACACATATAATTAGGGCCTTCCACAAATTTGGAGCTTATTTGGGCAAAGTTGCCAATGCAACTTTTGTAAACCCTAGAAATGTGCAGAAATGGACTTGTGTAGATCTAGTTGAGCATAACACTTCTCCTTGATGCACTACTTGGTGTAGTGGCCTCATTTGGCCATGTGATCAATCTCAAAAAAGTTGGGGTTAAAGAGAGAAAGTTGGTAGTACAAACTTGCTCAAATTTGGTTCTGTTCAGAGAGAGTTTTGGGGCATTTTGGTGAACCAAAATGACTTTAATTGACTTGAGGCTTTGCAAGGTGATCACAACATGCATTTGTGACTTGCTGGATTTTTCTTGGATTTGTATGAAAATATTTCCTGTAGAAATATTTCAAATCCTTGAAATGGGCAGAAATGGTTTTGGGAGGTTTTGTCCAATATTTTGATCATGACCATATGTTGAAACTCTTATATATGGGAAATATATGTCCACTGAGTTTCCCTGATTTTTGTCAAATATTTTTGAATCAATAAAATAATTTTTCCCTATTAAAGACCATTTCTGGCCTTAAGAAAAAGCCTTTAAATAAAATAGGAAAATAACTTTTAAAATTATATTTTTGGGGTTTATGGGTATCCTATATCTAATAGGAGCCAAAAATACTTTTGGAAATATTTTTGCTGGCCTTAATTAAGTACTTGCAGTGCAAATCTCAATTCAAGGGTTTTTGGAAGTCTAATTTTAGAAAATACTTTTTGGCCAAATTATTTTTGTAAGAAAATACTATATTGTACTATACACATGGCATGATCATTGGGCAGAAGTTTGGGGCAAGGAGATGAAGTATAGGAGGTGAAGTTGTTGACTTTGCAGAGCACATGAAAATCACAGAGAGAAAACCAACTTCAAAATTAAAAGCCAAATAAATGCAAAAGTTTTTGTTGGTCCAAATTTTCATGCTTTATTATTGCAAAATGAAGAGTTACAAAATGCAGGGTGTGACACATGCGGAGTGCGGAGGCGCCATGGTGGGCAAGATGCCCAACGTCACATGGCTCGAGGGCTCCTTCATGGAGACCATAAAGGGGTCGCAATCGGGGTGGTTCTACATCATCGAGCCGCGTGACCCCAAATGGGTAGCGGCCCCCGAGTTCCGATCTGGCTTCCCCACACAGCTCACCTCATGGCAAGAGAAGGGCCTGTCCTGGGGTAGTTCGGGAGAGCTAACCGGACTCCGAACATGTATTCAAAACATGGTGAACAAGAAGCTCAAGCTCGTCAACGTAGTCCAGGTCATGCTCAACCGCCGGATCCTCCCGTGCCAACAACGGGCCTTCAACTTGTGGGAGTTCGACCCGACGCAACACCGAACTTTGAACAGGCTCTTCGACACAACTCACGAAGATGCCTAGAGGGTGCTATTCAAGAGCGCTGAGGTCCCCCCTCCTACTACTGAGGATCGCAGATTCAGCACGAAGCACCAAGCCAGCGCGGTAAGCTGCTTTACCTCTTACAGGATACTTGTTTTTAATAGCTTGACTCCATGTGGGGTCTAAACTCCCGTACCTTTGACAGGACTGGCAGGAGACGGCCGGACAGATCGACTGTCCGGCTCCTTTTCCCGAAGGCCCAGCAGACGCTCTTCTGGCGAAGATGCCGACTTCGGCTCCTTATACAGTGCCACAGAAGACCAAGAAGGCCAAGGGAACCCGAAAGAATTCCCGACGCCAGGCGTCATCGGACTCACCGTCCGAAGACTCTACGGCGCAATCCTCCCCCGAAGACGAGGAGGCAGAAGAAGATGCTCCCCCTCCAGACGGGGGAGACAAGAAAAGGAAGGCCGCCCCAACTGGGAGGCCGAAGGGTCCAAGAAGGGAAGGAATCTCCCTCCGGACAGCTCTACCACTGCCGCCGACGGTGATGACGAGTGGATGCCCAGGGCCAAGCCCCTAGGGAAGTTGTAAGTATTCGGATACCAGAGTAACTCATAGCATTCCTTTGTCGCACTACTTCACCTAACGCCGAATATGATTATGCAGGCCACCCCGAGCCTGTATCGACGTATCATCAGACGCCTCCCTGGGCTCGTCGGATATGGATAGTGATCCAGTTCCGACCGCGACCTTCCCTCATCCTGCGGACTTCGCCGAGGTGCTGTCTCAGGAGGCACCAGGTCAAGGGGAGACAGTCCTGGAGGTGCCTCAAGGCGGCCTCCCGAACTCTGGGAGCATAGGGGACAAGGCCCCTGAGGGCTCCGAGTTCGGCCCTCAGCCGAACACCGCGCCAGGACCTCAAGTGGTTCCGGACTCGGGCAGGTGGCCTCCTTCTAAGAGGGGCAAGAGCCTGTATTGGTGACCTTTGTTCATCTAGAGGCACCGGACAATCTGCTGGAAGGGCTTCGCAACGCTTCCATCGACGAGGAGCACCGCACTGTTATGAGTGCGGTGATCCAGAAGGTTCAGTCCGCCAAGAGCGGATTGACTAAAGCCTGTGCCAGCCTTCTAACAGGCTTTGAGGTAAGTGTTTAAAATATAGGAGAAATATTACCGCATAGACAGTAGCCCCTGATGCTCTGTTCGGTGTTCACAAAGAAAAGCCGAACAGAGGATGAAACAATATGCAGGCTTCGCTGCTGGCATCCGCCGCACTGACTGCGGAGGTCGCCGTACTGAAGCAGGACCTTAAAGGGTCCCAGGACGAGCTCGGCCTTGCCAAGAGGCAGCTCGAGGAGAACAAAGGTAAGTAGTACCTATTCTATGGAGATGTATAAAAAGAATGCGATTGCAAAATGACAGGATCATCATAAATTTGCCAGGGGCCACGGATGAAGTGGCGACCCTAAAGCAAGCGTTGTCCGAGACCGAAGATAAAGCGGCCAAGGAGCGCACCGAGCGAGAAAGGCAAGAGGCTCGGGTGGGCGAGGTGCAGCAAGAGCTCCAGGCTCTTGTGACGAAGCACAGGGCATTGGAGCTTGACTCGAAGACGCGAGAGTCTGAGCTTGCCGCGGCCCTCGAGAGCGCAAAAAGTGCCAAGGCCAAAGCCCAAAAGGCCCTCCAGGAGATCGATGCAATGAAGAAGATAGCGGCGGGTAAGGCATTCTATATGCAAAGCAAGCATGTAAAAGTAAATTACCGATTACTTACCCGAATTCGGAGCTCTCCAGGACCATTCGCATATTTGCCCCTCAGCGTGTGGGATGCCGTGAAGTTTTACTGGGCCGAGGATGGAAGCTCAACAGAGAAGTTGTTCAGGGCCCAGTATACAGGGACCGAACACCCAGTGTCTGTGAGCGACTAGCTAAAGCCTGGCGACACCCTTCCGAATAGCTACTTCGGCCTGGTGAGGCGGCTTGTGGATGCCTGCCCGCGGTTGGAGGTCGTCAAGCGATCCGTCTGCATTGAAGGTGCACGTCGGGCTTTCACCCATGCGAAGTTGCAATGGGTCAAGCTAGACGCCATGAAGCTGATCAAGGAAGGGCCGCTAGAGGGCAAGGATTATCGCCACCCCGAGATGTACTACGAGGGTGTTCTACCGGGTGCCCGTCTCATAGCGGACGTGTGCACGAAAGATTTAATATTTGAGTGAAACATGCTCGTGTGATCCTGTATTTATGAAAGCTTGTTCATATGCGCTGTGCAACGCTTATTTGAATTTAAAATATTACCTTCTGTTTGGCTGTTTATCCAATCTAAGAGATGGCTAGTCCTCGGCTTCTGCCCCCATGCCACGATTGCTGGGGTGTTCGGGATAAACCTGAGCACTCTTGTTCCCATTTTTGGGTCCTTCGAGGGAGGCGCTTAGCACAACGAACAAGGCAACCAGACTAATAATGCTTTATCACTCTCACTTAGCCATAGAATTCTATAATTTTAAATTTCGGCGAAGCCCCTAGTATTTGGAAGGCCGAATTTGGGGCGCGATACACACCTTTAAGCCGGACAGGGCCGGCCCGTCGCTCTAAGCGGCATAAGTCTTTAGGGACTATAAACCTCGCCGAACAGCGACCGATATCTCGCCTTATCATGACAGTCAGTTTTAGTTTTCTCTACTGAGGTGCTAAGCCCAGCAGAACCGGGGCACAATCGCAGTAGTTCTCCTAACGCTACCTTAGCCGATAGAGCGGAACGTAAGGTACCAAAACATAGGAGCCGGGAAAACCCAACATTTGACCAAAGACATGATTCGGAGCTGATGCATATAATGCTATAAGTTCGGGGTGCCGCACTTGTGAAAGTGTTCGGACTTTTCACACCATATTGTGGGGTACGTAAGCCCCTGGTGTATTGGTCGTACCAAAGTGTACGGTTGCAAGGCGTCATTAATGAAGACATATATATATATAACAAGAATGCAGTAATGGTCGTAATGTTATGCATTGTTTATTCAAAAAGGTGCGTTGAAGCAAATGATACAGATAGTGCGATAAGCAAAAAGTAGGATTATGTCCCATCCAAGGGCAAGCTAAGGAATAGTATTAAAGCAAATATTTCACTCATTATCGTAATCCACCTGGGAATTCCTTTCTGTGATGTAGCTTTCTGCCTCCTTGGTTGCTGCATCATGTGTTCGGCAATCATCCTGCCGGACAGGGTTTCCAGAGATTAAGGTCCTGAAAAAGAGAAAAATAACGAAGCAGGAAGCCCCTAGTGCGGTTTAAGCCGCGTCTTGGGACGTGCCGCAGTTGTGCCCCCTCCCCACCTGTGCCCATGGTATTTTAATGCGTAATTATGTACACGTGGCACGAGTTTCACCTCTTGGCTGGGACTGGGGTGGGGGCCGCATTGCTACGCGAGCTCAGATCGTGCTAGGTGGTCTAGTTGCCGATTACTCCGAGCGTGCTTGAGGGTGTCCGGGTCTTGAAATGCCGAACTGGTGGATTGCCTTGAGAGGCTGCTTTGCGCTTCTGCTGCGAGGGCTACAGTGTGTTCCTCGGTTCGGAGAGAGCGCTCTGTGTTTCGATTGACTGTAATAACCCCATGAGGTCCTGGAATGTTGAGCTTTAGGTATGCATAATGCGGTACCGCATTCAATTTCGCAAATGCGGTTCGCCCGAGCAGTGCATGATAACCACTGCGGAACGGGACTATAGCGAAGATTAACTCTTCGCTTTGGAAGTTATCCGGGGATCCGAAGACCACTTCCAGTGTAATTGAGCCTGTGCAATGGGCCTCTACCCCTGGAGTAACACCTTTAAAGGTCGTTTTTGTGGGTTTGTTCCTTAAGGGGTCTATACCCATTTTGCACACTGTGTCATGATAAAGCAGGTTCAGGCTGCTGCCGCCATCCATAAGGACTCGAGTGAGGTGAAATCTATCAATGATTGGGTCTAGAACCAGTGCGGCGAATCCGCCATGACAGATACTAGTGGGGTGGTCCCTGCGATCGAAAGTGATCGGATATGAGGACCATGGGTTGAACTTTGGGGCGACTAGCTCCAACGCATATACGTCCCTGAGCGCGCGCTTCCGCTCCCTCTTGGGGATGTGGGTTGCGTATATCGTGTTCACCGTCCGCACTTGTGGGGGAAACCTCTTCTATCCTCCGGTGTGTGGCTGCCGGGGCTCCTCCTCGTCATTGCTATGCAGCCCCTTATCCTTGTTTTCGGCAATTAACCTGCCGGCCTGCTTGAACTCCCAACAATCCCTGTTGGTGTGATTGGCTGGCTTGTCTAGGGTGCCATGTATTTGACACGAGTGATCAAGTATACGGTCCAAACTAGATGGGCCTGGCGTACTTTGTTTGAATGGTTTTTTCCGCTGACCGGGTTTAGACCCTTTGAATCCGGCATTGACTGCCTTGTCCTCAGTATTATCGGTGTTAATGCGGCGCTTATGTTTGTTGCGACATGACATGCTATTGCCATCCTTGGTATCCGAAGTACCATGGTTCTTTGACATGTTGTTGTTGTGAGCCAGCCAGCTGTCTTCTCCCGCATAAAAGCGGGTCATGAGTGTCGTGAGGGCTGCCATAAACTTCGACTTTTCCTGACCAAGGTGCTGGGCTAGCCACTCGTCACGAATGTTATGTTTGAAAGCTGCTAGGGCCTCTGCATCCGGACAGTCGACGATTTGATTTTTCTTTGTTAGGAACCGAGTCCAGCATTGCCTGGCCGATTCTTTTGGCTGCTGAATTATGTGGCTCAAGTCATCGGCGTCTGGTGGTCGCACATAAGTGCCCTGAAAGTTGTCGAGGAATGCGGCTTCCAGATCTTCCCAACATCTAATGGAATCTTCTGGCAAGTTGTTAAGCCATTGCCGTGCTGGTCCTTTGACCTTTAGTGGTAGGTATTTGATGGCGTGTAAGTCATCATCGCGGGCCATGTGGATGTGGAGGAGGAAATCCTCGATCCATACCGCAGGATCTGTTGTGCCGTCGTATGATTCGATGTTTACAGGTTTGAAACCTTCTGGGATTTGATGATCCATTACTTTGTCTATGAAGCATAAGGGGTGTGCGGCGCCCCTGTATTGGCTATATCGCGACACGGCTCGAATGGGTCTTGCCCGCTGTGTTCGGCCCGGCCAGATTTACTTTTACTGTATCTGGCATGACGTTTATCGTCTCGCATAGTGGCGCGCCCTCGTGATCCGTAGATTGATCTTGCGAGTTTTGCATTGTCCTCCAATACGTCTCGCAGGTCTGGCATGTTTCCCCATGCTTTTTTATTTGAATGGCGTCGGGGTGCAGGCTGAGCTTTTGGCTGGAATGCCTCTCTATCATGGCCACGAGGTGGCCGATCAGCTGCGTCATATGCTTCTTCCTCCAGTCGAGGTAGCAACCTGCATTTTGGATAACTCTTGGAGGGGCGCTCGAGTTTATATTCCTCGGCCGCGAGGACTTCAGTCCATCTGTCAGCTAGCAGATCTTGATCAGCTTGAAGCTGCTGCTGCTTTTTCTTCAGGCTATTTGCCGTGGCCAGAAGCCAACGCTTGAAGCGCTCTTGTTCGACAGGATCCTCTGGCACGGCGAATTCGTCATCGCCGAGGCTTGCCCCATCTTCGGAGGGGGCATGTAATTATCATCCGCCGCCCCTCCATCTGCCGCTCTCTCAGGAGGGCTGGCTCCTCCATCCTCCTGCTTTAGATCTTGCTGGAGGGGGTTGTTGTTGTCTTCGGCACTATCCGGAGTGTTATTACCTCCTATGCCGGTATCATCACTTTTGCTTTGGCGGCACTTAGAGCGGCGCCGCCGACGTTGGCGCTTGGGTTGCTTCTTGGAGGGGTCATCCTCCGCTGTCTCGTTGCCATTGTCTTCTTTGGGTGTATCCACCATGTATATATCGT
The DNA here is from genome assembly GCF_003073215.2 of Triticum urartu. Taxonomy (NCBI): domain Eukaryota; kingdom Viridiplantae; phylum Streptophyta; class Magnoliopsida; order Poales; family Poaceae; genus Triticum; species Triticum urartu. The sequence goes on along the minus strand of NC_053026.1, from coordinate 493,294,426 downwards.
ATGATGAGGTGGCTGTCTAGTGCCCTGTGGGCAGTGGTTCCTCTTCGTCTCCCGCATCGTCGTCCATACCGTCGATATCTTCGGAGTCGAAGTCAAGCATGTCGGTTAAGTCATCGATAGTGGCTACTAAGTGGGTGGTGGGTGGGCCGCGAATTTCTTCGTCGTCTGCATCACAGTCCTGCCGGACATAGTTCAGCCAGGATCCTCCTGATAAGGAGTGAGACCTTAATGAATTCAGTATATCGCTGAATGGCCAGTGCTGAAAGATATCCGCAGAGGTAAAATCGATGATCGGCGCCCAACCAGATTCGATAGGAACGGGCGCAGGCGGTTCGGAGTCCGTGGCCGGAGAGGGATCCGGCAGTTTTACAACACGGCTCTCGTGCAAGGTAAGGTCGATGTTTGGCTCGATCGCTGCTGAGGGTAAGGCCTCCGTGGCGGGGTCCATCCACCCGTCCGCGGAAGGCGCAACTGGCTCCGAATTGAAGGTCGGAGCGGCTGCCGGTGCAATCGCCTTAACACTGTCTGATGGTAGAGCTAAATCATACTCATCGTGACCGCGTGACGCACAAGGCAGAGGCTCGAATCCGTCGAAGATCAAGTCTCCGCGGATATCGGCCGTGTAGTTTAAGCTTCCAAACCTGACCTGGTGGCCAGGGGCGTAACTTTCAATCTGGTCCAGATGGCCAAGCAAATTGGCCCGCAGTGCAAAGCCGCCGAACACAAAGATTTGTCCGGGGAGAAAAGTCTCACCGTGGTAGAGCAAATTGGCCCGCAGTGCAAAGCCGCCAAACACAAAGATTTGTCCAGATGGCCAAGCAAATTGGCCCGCAGTGCAAAGCCGCCGAACACAAAGATTCGGCCGTGTAGTTTAAGCTTCCAAACCTGACCTGGTGGCCAGGGGCGTAACTTTCAATCTGGTCCAGATGGCCAAGCAAATTGGCCCGCAGTGCAAAGCCGCCCAACACAAAGATTTGTCCGGGGAGAGAAGTCTCACCGTGGACTGCATCGCCATCGATGATAGTAGGAGCCATCAAGCCTAAAGGCGATGACACAGTGGAACTCTCAATGAAAGCACCAATGTCGGTGTCAAAACCAGCGGATCTCGGGTAGGGGTCCCAAACTGTGCGTCTAAGGCGGATGGTAACAGGAGGCAGGGGACATGATGTTTTACCCAGGTTCGGGCCCTCTTGATGGAGGTAAAACCCTACGTCCTGCTTGATTAATATTGATGATATGGGTAGTACAAGAGTAGATCTACCACGAGATCAGAGAGGCTAAACCCTAGAAGCTAGCCTATGGATTATTGTATGTTGTCCTATGGACTAAAACCCTCCGGTTTATATAGACACCGAAGAGGGTTAGGGTTACACAAGGTCGGTTACAAAGGAGGAGATACACATATCCGTATTGCCTAGTTTGCCTTCCATGCCAAGTAGAGGCCCATCCGGACATGGGACGAAGTCTTCAATCTTGTATCTTCATAGTCCAAGAGTCCAGCCAATGGATATAGTCTGCCTGTCCGGAGACCCCCTAATCTAGGACTCCCTCACGTAGCTCTATGCCGCTCAAGATGGTCTAGCTAGAGCCATGGATCAGTATGTAGAGGATGTACGGGTGAGTGAACCTGATGATTTATATGTATCAGTAGCCCCTGAGACTTTAAATAGTTAGCAGAACTGATTTAAGGATCATCTTTATTGTGCAGGTTCTTATAGAGAAGAATACTAGGCTGTCCCAGGAGCTGGAGGAATGCAAGACCCAATTGCGGGCCGCTATTGCCGCATTGCAGTAACAGAAAAAACCTCCCGCTGGTAACATTTTAAAGAATGATGGTTACCATATAGTGTGCGGCGTGGCTGCAGATCTAACAATAGATTTTGCAGATGAATCCGGAGAAAATCCGGGGGACCAACATGTTATGCGGCAGCTAGAAGCTGGAAAACGCGTGTTGACTGAGGTTAGGTGGGAGAAAAACAATCTCCAAGACGCCAATATAAAGCTGAACGTGGAACAAAAAGACGTTCGGGGCCAGCTTGTAGACTCCGAGAAGGAGAATAAGAGGCTTCGATGCAGCATTTTTAGTAAGTGCTTGAATGAATCCTTTAAAGCTATTCATCGAAGAAGCCGACTAACAGCGTTATGTCTGTAGGTATGCTGACGGGTCGTCCCGCGGAGGAAATGCCCGGGTCTGCGGGTGATCTTCTGTCCGAGCTATCACATTTGCACGAACAAGTTCGGCAGGTGATGCAGGATGTTGCTCAAAGGGGCGTGGCGGCGCTTCCGATTATGGAAAATATCAGCCTACGACAGGGTGCCAGAGAAGCCTGGGCCATGGTGAAGACGCGGTATACCAAAGCAGACCCAAATCACATGGACGAGGTCGGACCTGTGGGGCCCGACGGGAAAGAGATCCCCGTTAGCTTAGTTTATGGGTAAGTAGAATTAGCCGCAAAGTATTCCCAAGAGGATTGTAAGCTAGACCGCCTGTTGGATGGTATAGAAGAAGAATTTAGTCAGTCTGCATGACTATGTAATTGAAGTGACATGTATAATGCCTTCTAGCCGGATTGTAGATCATTTGTCATTGCGGACCTTTTTGCTTCAGCCTCCGGGCCCAATAGTCCGGAGTGTATCCGAATACCCGCTCCGTTATATAAGAACCGGGGTATGCGTGGAGACTAGGCGTAGGGGTCATTAGTGCTTTATCAGAGAAGTGCCCAACTATTTATATTATATTACATGGGTAGTAAGAAACATCTTCCAGGGAGAATAGTTCCGTTAAGGGTTCCTTTCCCTGAGCAAGCATGCCCTAAAGTGCATGTCCGGACTGCGATAGGAAAAGCAGGAAAAACATCTAGGGGCATATATGAAAAATAAAAGTCATCTCTTGTTCACCGACCGAACATTCCCTTAAGAACGCTAGCTTTCGGCTTCACCCAGTCTGAGGTACACATCCGGCTAACCCGACAGTAACAATCGCAAAGGTGCTCCCCTTATGCCCTAGCCGAATTAACGGGAACGTAGGGCATAAATACAAGAGCCAGGCAACCCAGCTTGGCGAAAACATAAGTCATATCGATGCATATAATGGTGAAAAAAGGTACATGCGAAAGTATAACACATGTGTTGGGCATGAAGCCCGGATAAATAGTTTAAGCTTCTCTGAAAGAAGCCCCCTGGTATGAAGAATGCGGCTAGCGCATCTGTAATGTGCAAACAAGGCACAAGGTGACCCTTGAAGGCCTAGAGAAAGAAGAAAAGAAAGAAAGAATGAATGAAAGGAAAACAAGACAGATAATGTATTTGTGAAAAATGGACAAAGGTAGGGGACTAACATAGAGTCCGGTGCTAGGCGTAGAATCTTCGGAGCCTGGCCGCGTTCCATGGATTCGGCTCGAGTCGACTAGTCGATGGATCCCGTAGTCGGTACGCTCCACCGGTCAGAACTTGGTCAATAATGAAGGGACCTTCCCATTTGGGCTCGAGCTTGTTCTTTTTCTTATCCGGCAGGCGTAGAACTAGTTCACCAATGTTATAAGTTTTGGCTCGTACTTCTCTGCTTTGGTATCTGCGAGCCTGTTGCTGATAAAATGCGGAACGGGCTTTGGCTACGTCGCGATCCTCCTCCAAGGTGTCCAGATTGTCCTGCCGATCGAGCGAGGCTTCTCTTTCTTCATACATGCGCACTCTAGGTGAGTCATGAATTATGTCACAGGGCAGGACTGCCTCTGTGCTGTACACCATAAAGAAGGGTGTATATCCAGTACTACGATTCGGCGTGGTCCGCAGCCCCTAGAGCACGGAGTCGAGCTCCTCTACCAAGTGCGTGTTAGACTCTGTTAAGGAACGCACTAATCTAGGTTTAATGCCGCTCATTATAAGACCGTTTTCTCGCTCAACATGACCGTTGGTTTGTGGGTGATAGACTGAGGCATAATCGAGCTTGATGCCCATTTTGCTACACCAGAGTTTTACCTCGTCGGCCGTGAAGTTCGTGCCATTATCAGTGATGATGTTGTGGGGGACTCCATAACGGTGTACAACCCCAGATATGAAATCTATCACAGGTCCGGATTCGGTTGTTTTAACTGGTTTGGCTCTATCCATTTGGTGAATTTATCCACCATGAGCAAAAAGTATTTTTTCTTGTGGGTTCCCCCTTTAAGGGGTCCGACCATGTAAAGCCCCCAGACTACGAAGGGCCATGTAATGGGGATTGTTTGGAGGGCAGTGGGTGGCATGTGGCTTTCATTTGCAAAGAGCTAGCAACCGGCGCCACGTTGGACCAAGTCATGTGCATTTGCCCGGGCAGTTGGCCAATAGAATCCTGTGCGGAAGGCCTTGCTTACAAGAGCCCGGGCTGCAGTGTGATGACCGCCGAGTCCGGCGTGAATTTCTGCCAAAAGATTCGGCCCTTCCTCTTCGGAGATGCACCTTTGAAGGACTCCAGTCGTACTTTTTTTGTACAATTCTCCCTCATGGACCCTGTAGGCCTTGGATCGCCGCACTATGCAGCGTGCCTCATTTTGGTCCTCCGGAAGTTCCTGTCTAATTAGGTAGGCCAGGAATGGTTCTGTCCACGGGGCAATAATGGCCATTATTTCATGGGCTGAAGGTGTTATTTCAGTGGCGGAGCCTCCGATTATGTCAGAGAGTTCGGTATCGGGTATTTTGGCCGGGTCCGGACTGTTGTTACCGGTGTCCCCTTCCCATACTACGGATGGCTTGAACAGCCTTTGCAAAAATATGTTGGGGGGGACCGCATCGCGTTTTGCACCGATGCGGGCGATGATATCCGCCGCCTGATTGTTTTCCCGAGCCACATGGTGAAAATCGAGCCCCTCGAACCGAGCTGACATTTTTAGGACGGCGTTTCGATAGGCCGCCATTTTCAGATCCTTGGCATCAAAGTCTCCGTTTATTTGGGATATTGCGAGGTTTGAATCCCCATGCACCTCCAGGCGTTGAATGCCCATGGAGACTGCCATCCGAAGACCATGCAACAGAGCTTCGTATTCGGCTGCGTTGTTGGAGTCTGTATACAATATTTGCAGTATGTACCGAACGGTATCTCCGGTTGGGGACGTCAGGACGATGCCAGCCCCTAGACCGGCCAGCATTTTAGAACCGTCGAAGTGCATGATCCAATTGGAGTATGCGCCATACTCTTTAGGGAGTTCGGCCTCCGTCCATTCGGCGACGAAGTCGGCCAGTACTTGCGATTTAATGGCTCCGCGAGGTTTGTATGTTATGTCGAATGGGAGGAGCTAAATGGCCCATTTGGCAATCCGGCCCGTAGCATCACGGTTGTTTATAATATCATCCAGTGGCACTTCCGAGGCTACTGTTATCGAACACTCTTGAAAGTAGTGTCGCAGTTTCCGCGATGCCATGAATACCGCATATGCTATCTTTTGGTAATGCGAGTACCATGATTTGCATGGAGTAAGGACAGTGGATACATAGTATACCAGCTTTTGAAGAGGGAATTTGTGTCCGTCCGCTTCCCATTCGACAACGAGCGCCACGCTTACAACTTGATGAGTTGCCGCAATGTACAACAGCATTGGTTCGCCGATATTTGGCGCGGCCAGGATCGGGTTGGTTGCCAAAATGGCCTTTATTTCTTCCAGTCCGGCTGTGGCCGCGTCCGTCCACTCGAAGTGTTTGTTGCACCGAAGGAGGCGATAAAGGGGCAAAGCCTTTTCTCCTAAGTGGGAGATAAAGAGGCTTAGAGCCGCCATGCATCCAGTTAACTTCTGGATTTGTTTGAGGTCTGTTGGGGTAGCCAACTGTGACAAAGCTCGGATTTTTGCCGGATTAGCTTCAATACCTCTACTACAGAAAATGAATCCCAGGAGCTTTCCGGCTGGTATGCCAAAAACGCATTTTTCCGGGTTGAGCTTGATGTCATATGTTCGGAGGTTGTCGAATGTGAGCCTCAAGTCATCTATCCAAGAGTCGACGTGTTTGGTTTTGACAACCACATCGTCTATGTATGCCTCTACTGTTTTGCCAATTTGTTTCTCCAGACATGCCTGAATCATGCGCTGATATGTTGTGCCGGCGTTTTTGAGCCCAAAAGGCATTGTGTTGAAACAAAAGGGACCGTATGGTGTGATGAATGCCGTTGCGGCTTGGTCGGACTCCGCCATCTTGATTTGGTGGTAACCGGAGTATGCATCGAGGAAACACAATGACTCGTGTCCTGCGGTAGCGTCGATGATTTGAGGTCTTTGAAATCGACGCAAAGGAGCCAGGATTTTGCCTTCTTTGATACCATCACCAAGTTTGCCAGCCAGTCCGGATGTTTTATTTCTCTGATGAATCCGGCCTCCAATAACTTGGCTAGTTCTTCTCCCATGGCCTGTCTCTTAGGTTCGGAGAAATGCCGAAGAGCTTGCTTGACCGGCTTGAATCCCTTTAGGATATTGAGGCTATGCTCGGCCAGCCTGCATGGGATTCCTGGCATGTCTGAGGGATGCCAGGCGAATATGTCCCAATTCTCGCGCAGGAACTCTCGTAGTGCGGCGTCCACAGCGGGGTTTAATTGTGCCCCGATGGAGACTGTTTTTTTAGGGTCCGTTGGGTGGACTTGGAATTTGACTATTTCATTCGCTAGTTTAAAAGAGGTGGACTTGGATCTCTTGTCGAGTGTCACATCATCCCTGTCCACTATGGAGCGTAGTATGGTTAATTCCTCGGCGGAGAGGGCTTCGGATAATGCCTCGAGGGCCAATGCGGCTGTTTTTTTTTGGCGCGGAGTGCTGTGTCCGGATCACTGGTGAAAGTGATGATTCCGTTGGGCCCGGGCATTTTAAGCTTCATGTACCCGTAATGGGGCACGTCTTGGAAGATTGTGAACGCCTCCCGTCCTAAAAGAGCGTGATGGCCACTGCTGAACGGGGCCACTTGGAATGTAATTTCTTCGGACCTATAATTGTCCGGCGGGCCGAATACCACATCTAGTGTGATTTTCCCAGCACAGCGTGCTTCCCGACTGTGGATAATTCCTCTAAAGGTTGTGCTACTTTGCTAGATGCGGTTCCAGTCTATTTCCATCTTTTGAAGAGTTTCCTCATAGATGAGGTTTAGTCCGCTGCCGCCGTCCATGAGTACTTTGGTGAGTCGAAAGCCGTCCATGATTGGACTGAGGACCAGTGCGGCTGGTGCTCGGGCTGTTCGGAATTTAGGTTCATCACTGGCATTGAAGGTAATAGCCGTGTCACTCCACGGATTTGTTGCTGCTACGTGGCAGATTTCGGCCATGCTGCGGGTGTTCGCTTGCGCCTATTATTTGACGCAAAGGTCTCGAACACTGTTAACACCGTATTGTTATCCACTGGATAGTGCTCTATGGTATTTGGGATAAGAAGGTCCTCACCACTTTTGGCCACCTGCCGGAGTACCCAACATGCTCTAAGGTTGTGCGTTGGTATTATATCTGCTGTGCTATGAATTTTGCAGGGTCCGTTGAGCCATCCCTCCAGTACGGTTCCTTGCCCTTTAGATGGTTTTTGCTTTTTGGTAGTTAACCCGGGTGTATTGTGATAATGCACCCTTTTATTTCGGACTAGGCTTGTGTTTAGGGCAAGATTATCCCAAAAGTTTGTTTCAGTTTTCCAGGCACTTTCCATCGCACAGTACTTTCGTACAATGGACGCCAAGTCAGCGAAGCGTGTTATCTCAAGGCAGTTTATGGCGTTAAGGATTCCCTTGTCCGTGCAATTATTGCAGAAAAATAAGATTGCGTCTTCCTCGCGATAGTCCTTAACCTTGTTCATCGCAAGGAGGAATCTGGCCCAATAATGATGTACTGTTTCCTGGGGCTCTTGCCTGATATGGGAAAGATCGCTTGTGTTTGGGTGGGTGGGTGGAATTGAATCCGAACCCCTATCTGATCTGGGATCCAGGGGCCGAGGAGTTTCCAATTTTGGAAGTTCCGGTTCCGGGGTGTTACCCGCTAATCCTGGTCCGGTGCCTGACTCTATGTTCAGGCATTGGATGTTGTCCTCCCGCGAATGGGCATCCGTCTCGGAGAGCTCGGGAATTCGGACATAGTTGGTGCTCAGGATAGAGGAGAGGTCTCCGCATTGTTCCTCCACCACTGCAATACGATGGGTGACCGGTGGAGAGTTAATCTCCCTTTGATCGGGTTTAAGCCAAATCCGATCATAGTCCATAGCGACTCCCAAGGCGGCGATGCGGTCCAAGAGCTCGTTTAAGGAGGCGAGCTCCATTGGATCCATCTATTCGGCGAGTGCCGATTTGACGTGGAAGCTGTTTTCGATGACCCGAGAAGTCGCTGTTGGTGCAGCGGCCGAACAGGCGGTCATGTTGAACCCGCCTAGCCGGAGAGTATGGCCGACAGCCAAAGCTCCCCCAACAGTAGTACCATCTTTAAAGACGATACGAGACATCCTTCTTTCTGGCGACGACACAGAGGAACTCTCAATGAAAGCACAAATGTCGGTGTCAAAACCGGCGGATCTCGGGTAACAGGAGGCAGGGGACACGATGTTTTACCCAGGTTCGGGCCCTCTTGATGGAGGTAAAACCCTATGTCCTGCTTGATTAATATTGATGATATGGGTAGTACAAGATTAGATCTACCACGAGATTAGAGAGGCTAAACCCTAGAAGCTAGCCTATGGTATGGTTGTGTGTTGTCCTACGGACTAAAACCCTCCGGTTTATATAGACAACGGAGGGGGCTAGGGTTACACAAGGTCGGTTACAAAGGAGGAGATATACATATCCGTATTGCCGAGCTTGCCTTCCACGCCAAGTAGAGTCCCATCTGGACACGGGACGAAGTCTTCAATTTTGTATCTTCATAGTGCAACAGTCTGGCCAAAGGTCATAGTCAGGCTATCCGGAGACCCCCTAATCCAGGACTCCCTTAGTAACCATAATTGATAAACCGTCCTCACAAAAAATATGATCTGGATACTTCAAAATATACAGACTGAATTGAGTGGACAGACATTAACATAGACCGTTCTTAGGACTGACCACACACCAAAAGCGGCAGTACTAATAAAAAATACAGGGTTCACAAACACGAATCAAGTACTGAACAATAGTACTTACTACAGATAGGCAAAGTTGCACTAACTAAACTGTGCAGACTATTTCTTGCCACCGACCTACGGGATGAACCCCGCATAATTGACTAGGCCATGGACTTCGGGTGAGATGTCTACATGCACCATCACCATCTTGTCAACCTTGGAGAACCTAACAGAGTGGTCTTTCCACTCATAAACATGATGATGAAGATAGGCCACATCAGATTTGTTGGGAAGCTTTACAAGAACCACACCCTTCGTAATCGAAGGCACAACCAGGAAATTGTTGTGGTCAAGTATAGCCTCGAGAACACGCCTGACAACAATGCTACAGGAAAACACTAGTTCAGGACACGTGGCGACAAGGACACATCAGCTGGATAGTTTAGCAGTAGAACTCATCATCAGGTCTTCCAGTTCACACGGTGTTGGGGATATTACTACTGGGCGTAAACCGGACTATCTGGGCCGGGTTACTTTGTCAGTAGTTAAGTATGTTAAAGCCCAAGAAGACAGAGGAGGGCTCAAGGCCCATGGTCGGTTCAAGGCCTGTAGCCGTAAACCGGTGTTAGTAATTAACTTGTATTGAAGGTAGGAATAAGTAGAGACCAAACCGGACACATCTATGAGCCGGTATTGGGACACCGTAAGCCGACGGGAGTCACCCGTGTATATAAGGGGACGACCCGGCGGCGGTTTAAGGACAACAGACAACAACTCGAGACATAGGCGAAGCTTGTATGCTCCCTAGTCATCGAAACCCCATCAATTCCATCACAACTAGATGTAGGCTTTTACCTTCATCGAAGGGGCCGAACTAGTATAAACTCTCTGGCGTCCTTGTGTCCGCTTTAACCCCTTCAAGCTAACCCGTCGCGATGGCTCCACGACTAAGTCCTATCTCTAGGACATCTGCCGTGACAAAACCATGACAGTTGGCACCCACTGTGGGGCCATCGCACGAATGGTTTCCGGTTCTTGGAGGGCCGCTTTGAAGGACTCGAGGGCTACGTTGTAGGCCGGATGACTAAGAATCGTCGCCGAAAGCTCTACATCGACGACGTAGGCTGGGGCCCCGAGGCCGGCTCAATTGAGTACGGGTACTGGGTCCCCTTTGGTAGCATTCACGTTTTCATTGGCAAGATCGGTGAACTGGGCCCTGAGCCGGACATCTACACCGACCTCGTCAAGACGGCTGAGCGTGCGCGATCCGCCCGGGTTAAACCGGCCATGAAGCGTGCCTTCGTGGGAGTCATCCATGGAGGGAGTTATGAGGATGGATCGGAATTTCGCGGTGCGACCGTCGTTTGTTCCGGTGATGAATCTTCGACCGGAGAAACCGAATTTCTTTATCAGCTACAAGATGGCCGGATTGGGAGTGGTTCCGACGGCGACAGTATTCCGGACCCTTCTGATCTGCCCAACCGGGTTGGAATATTCATGGCCGGAACACAAGCAGTGCTTCATTCTTCGATAGCTGCAGCAACGGTCTCCGGTTTAGCAGCGGCGACGGCTGCCGGGGCAGGAGGCCCTGTGCGCCCGCCGGCTCAGGTTTTATCAGAACTATTTGATGCGTTGGCTGTGCTTATGGCGGAAGTTAATCCGCCGGATCAGGAGGTTCACAACTCGGAGATTGCAAAGGTAAAGGAATAGATCACCCAGGCCAAGGCGGATCTGGCGGCTGAGGACACCAGGATGGCCATAGAGCGGGCCGCTTTAGATGCACAGGCCTACATGCTTATGTTGGACAAGAGCGCGTCGCTTGAAGTCATGAGGAGGAAGCACCGATCCCGCTTACCTCTGGTTTTCGAGGCCAGAGACCTTTTCAACACTCCAGGACCATGAGCCAGCAATCCGCTGGAGGGAAACCGGGCAGAAGCCCCTGGGACCGGTGCACCGGTTCAGCCTCGTCAGATGGACCCGCCTCGTCAAAACACCGTTATACCTCAGGCTGCTTTAACACCTCCGGGTCACTATTCCAACCTAATGGACAATCTTGTTGCCGCTGCTGCACGGCTGGAGGCCATTCCAATTGAAGGTGACTCGCCGCAGGCAGTAGAGACGCGACGGGTTAAGGAACTTCTGAGGACAGCTTTGGCCCAACAGGAAGCAAACTCGTACAGCTGCGACCGGATCCACTTGACCCCCCGTCCAAGCCGGAGTTATAGCAGACATATGGATGAACCAGGAGTGTCGAGTAATGAACGACGTGGGCACCCCGTGACAACAACCCGGCGGGTGGTGCTGATAACGCTCAGGAAGTGGTGGACCAGGCCCGTGCGCGCAGGGAGGCCGAGTTAGCCACACAGCATCAGGCTCGGCAGCTCACGCCGGTTCGTCCGACCACCTTGACTGAACTTGGTGTTACTTCTAGTTCTTTGGGGGTGCCTTGCCTTATCACCGCTTTACGCAAAGTGCGCCTGCCCAAGGATTTCAAAGGCCCGCGCAAGGTACCGAATTACACGGCGGATCAACCTCTAGAGACATGGGTGGAGAGCTATGAGATGGCCATGGAGATGCTTGATGTGGATGACGCAGCGTGTGCAAAATACTTCACCATGATGCTTGAAGGAACGGCCCGTACTTGGTTAAAAAGCTTGCCGGCTAATTCTATCTGTTCATGGGCCCAATTATGAGCCCGGTTTATCAACAATTTCAAGGATACCTGTAAACAGCCTATGTCGATAGTGGACTTAGCTGCATGCGTCCAGGAGGAAGGAGAATCAACGACTCATTGGGTGCACCGGGTTTCACAAGTGTTGCACTCCTCAGACCGCATCAATACTGACACCGCAGTATTAACCCTAGAAGGCAATTGCCGGTTTGGGCCCCTGAAGCTGAAGTTGGGACGAATGAAGCGTCATTGCACCGACATGGGGACCCTCATGGCCGCTTTGGTGAAATATGCTGATTCTGATAGTACCAAGGATCCCGAATCTGATGATGATAAGACAGGGAAAGGGAAGAAGAACAACAGCTCCAAAGGTCAGAAGCATCACTAGGCAGGCAATGGTGGTGGAGGCAAGCGTAAAGCGGATGGTAACATGGAATTTGTGGCTGATACCAACGCACAGGACAATGGCCAGCAACGCAAGGGTAGACCGAAAAATCGTAATGGGGTGCCCAACCCTAACCCAAACCGCGTAAACTATCTGCTAAGCCAGCCCTGTCCAAGACATGGGACGAAGGAGGCGCCAGCAAACCACCTTTAGAAGGATTGCTTTATTATGCAGGAGTTCAAGAATTCTAATAATTTCCGGTATGATCACGAATCTGCTGGTGGCTCAAGATCCGGGCCGGGTTACGGTGGAGGAAGTTCCGAGTCAGGATTCAATGGTAATCCGGGCGGACATAATGGTCAAAATAGTCAGAACAACCAGGGTAGTTACAACCAACAGCAGCAATAGTTAGGTTACCAGAGCAACCCAAAGCAGTTGAGTAGTGGGCAGTACCATGTCTTCACCACTAGCTTGGACAAGCGAGACCAGAAGATTCAGAGGCGGGCGGGCAACTCTGTTGAACCGGCCATACCCCGTTATCTATGTTGGTCTGAACAGCCAATCGTATGGAGCAAAGAAGATCACCCTCCCCAGGTCGATAATCTGGGTCAGTTGGCTCTGGTGGTGGTGCCTCAGGTGGGAGGTTACAAGTTCACCAAGGTGCTCATGGATGGAGGGAGCAGCATTAACATCCTGTACTATGAGACCTTTCGTCGTATGGGACTAACAGATAAGAATCTCAAACCGTCTAATACAGTATTCCACGGGTAGTGCCTGGCAGGTCAGCATATCCCGTTGGTAAGATAGCTCTGGAAGTGTCCTTTGGGGATGATCATGATTCCAGGTTGGAGACATTGACGTTTGAAGTGGTGAAAATCCAAAGTCCATATCATGCCCTATTTGGGCGACCGGCCTACGCCAAGTTTATGGCTCGGCCCTGTTATGTATATTTGTAGCTCAAGATGCCGGGTCACAAGGGGACAATAACGGTTCACGGAAGCCGCAAAATCACTTTGGAATGCGAGGAAGGAGATGCGGCTTATGCAGAGTCGGTTTGTGCCACCGAGGAGTTGAAGTACTATAAAGACAATGTTGATCCGGCGGACATGACTCCATTGAAGAAGCCAACTACGGAGCATGATCCGGCCCTGAAGTTCAAATCGGCACCAGAAACTAAGCTTGTTGACTTCGTATCTGGCGATTCGTCCAAGCAGTTCAGCATCAGTGCCAACTTGGATCCGAAATATGAAAGGGCGCTCATCGAGTTCATCCATGAGAATCGGGACATTTTTCATGGAAGCCCTCTGACATGCCAGGTGTACCGAGGCAACTCGCTAAGCACACACTTAATGTGGATCCTAAGTATAAACCGGTGAAACAGTTCCTCCGCCGGTTTAACGAAGAAAGACGCAAGGCGATTGGAGAAGAGGTAGCCAGGCTCTTAGCAACTGGCTTTATTGTTGAAGTTTTTCACCCTGAGTGGCTTGCCAATCCGGTGCTGGTCCTCAAGAAAAACGGCACCTGGCGCATGTGTGTGGATTATACAGATCTTAATAAGGCTTGTCCAGCAGATCCTTTTGCCCTCCCCCGTATTGATCAAATTATTGATGCTACGGCGGGTTGTGAGCGTTTAAGTTTTTTGGATGCGTATTCTGGCTATCATCAGATCAAAATGGCAGTTAAGGACCAGGAGAAGACAGCATTTATAACTCCCTTTGGAGCCTTCTGCTATGTGTCTATGCCCTTCGGGCTCAAGAGTGCCCAGGCAACTTATCAACGGTGTGTACAAAATTGTCTTCACAAGCAAATCGGCCGTAATGTACATGCTTATGTGGATGATATCATGGTTAAGTCTAGGGAGAAGGAGACTTTGATTGCTGATTTGAAGGAAACCTTTGATAACCTGAGGACATACAAGATGATGCTTATTCCGGACAAGTGTGTCTTTGGTGTACCGGCGGGCAAGCTATTGGGTTTTCTGGTGTCCAACAGGGGAATTGAGGCTAATCCGGAGAAGATCACGGCCATCACCTCCCTGGCTAAGCCAAAGTGTATCAATGATGTTCAACGGCTGGCCGGCCGGATTGCAGCATTAAGCCGGTTTATCAGTCGTCTTGGTGAGAAGGCAATCCCTTTGTATCAGATGTTGAAAAATACGGATCAGTTTGCCTGGAGTTCCGCCGCTGATGAAGCGTTTGAGGACTTAAAGCGACAATTGGCCAATCCGCCGGTGCTCTCCGCTCCCATTGACAAGGAGCCATTGCAGCTATATGTTGCTGCCAATGCTCGGGCGGTCAGCGTGGCTATTGTGGTGGAGCGAAAGGAGGCAGGCAAGGAGCATCCGGTTCAATGACCGGTCTATTATATCAGCGAGGTGCTAATCGAGTCCAAGCAAAGGTATCCGCATTGGCAGAAGCTGGTGTATGGAGTTTTTATGGCAAGCCGGAAGCTTAAACAGTATTTCCAAGGGCACCCAATTACGGTGGTCAGTTCTGCTCCTTTGGGAGATATCATCCAGAACCGGGAAGCAACTGGCTGGATTGCAAAGTGGGCCTTAGAGCTGGGGCCGTACGGTTTGAAGTATGTGCCTCGGACAGCGGTTAAGTCTCAAGCACTTGTTTATTTCATCAATGATTGGATGGAAATGCAAGCACCTGAAGAAAAGTCGGATCACACGTATTGGACCATCCATTTTGACGGATCCAGGGAGTTGGAAGGCTCGGGGGCTGGAGTCGTATTAACTTCCCCATGAGGTGATAAGTTTTGTTATGTTCTCTGCGTAATGTTCCCTTGTACTAACAATGCAACCGAGTATGAAGCCTTTCTCCATGGTCTCTGGATGGCTAAGGAGATGAATCTAAGTCGAGTTAAGTGCTTCGGTGACTCGGACCTTGTGGCTCAGCGAGTGTCTGGCACTTGGGACTCCAAGGACCCACTCATGGCAGCATATCGTCGGGAGGTGGATACTGTTGCAGGTTATTTCAAAGGCTATTAGGTGGACCATGTGGACCGGCGGAAAAATGAAGCGGCGGACGCTTTAAGCCGGCTGGGCTCTCAGCGCAAACCGGTCCCGCCCAATGTTTTTCTGGATGTGCTGCACAACCCGTCGATCAAGATCCCTGGTGAAGAGGATTTGGCTATTCCTGATCCAGAGGCTCAATTGGTGGCAGCTCTTCATGTTACTCCGGATTGGACGCTTCCTTATCTGGCGTACAAGAACCGGGGCGAGTTGCTAGAGGATGAGATTCTGGCCCGGCAAATAATTCGGCGATCCAAGTCCATGGCTATCATCAACGGCGAGTTGCATCATTGCAGTGTATCAGGAGCTTTTCAACGCTGCGTGTCTCCTGAAGAAGGTCGTGAAATTTTGCATGAGATCCACGAAGGAGATTGTGGTCACCATGCCGGTTCAAAGTCTCTGGTGGCTAAAGCGTTTCGCCATGGCTTCTATTGGTTAACTGCTCATGTTGATGCGGAACATCTGGTCAGACGATGTGATGGTTGCCAAAGGTTTTCAAGACGTGCTCATGTAACGGCTCAAGAATTGAGAATGATTCCAATTACTTGGCCCTTTGCGACTTGGGGGCTGGATATGGTTGGGCCTTTCAAAAGGTCCAAAGATAAGAAGACCCACCTCCTAGTGGCGGTTGACAAGTTTACAAAGTGGGTGGAGGCAGAACCTGTTAGCAAGTGTGATGCAGCCACGGCGGTCCAGTTCATCAAAAAGGTGATTTTCCGGTTTGGCTTTCCGCATAGTATTATCACAGATAATGGTACCAATTTGTCCAAAGGTGCTATGAAGGAGTTCTGCAAACGGGAGCACATCCGTCTCGACGTTTCATCAGTGGCACATCCACAGTCCAATGGTCAAGCAGAAAGAGCTAATCAAGAGATCTTTAGAGGCATCAAGCCCCGGCTCATGGTTCCTTTGCAGAGAACGCCGGGTTGTTGGGTAGAAGAATTACCATCTGTGTTATGGAGCATCAATACAACACCCAACAGATCAACAGGATATACACCGTTCTTCATGGTTTATGGTGCGGAGGCGGTTCTCCCCAGTGATATCCGTCATGATTCACCTCGTGTGACGGCTTACATTGAAGCGGACAACGAGACAGCACGACAAGATGCTTTGGACCGGTTGGATGAAGAGCGTGACATCGCAGCCACCCGATCGGCGATTTACCAGCAGGATCTTCGTCGTTATCACAGTCGCCTAGTCAGAACCAGAACCTTTCAGGAAGGAGATTTGGTGCTTCGGCTCATCCAAGATCAGACTGATATGCATAAGCTATCCCCACCTTGGGAGGGGCCTTTCGTGGTCAGCAAGAATCTGCACAACGGGTCGTACTATATGATCGATATTCGAGAGCATAAAGACTCACACACATCAGAGGAGGAGACCAACAGGCCATGGAACATAGCTCATCTTCGACCTTAGTATACCTGAGCCATTGGCTATACTTGTGTACATATTATGACAATGTATATAGTATGATTAAATATAATAAACCGGAACCTCAGCTAAAGCGGGGTATCTGTTCTTTTACATCATGTGAGGTTACACGGAGTTGCTCTAAAGCGGCCTCCGGTTTACCCCTTGAGTTCGCTTTTTAAAAGCATCATATCACTTGGGTGTTTGGTCGTGTCCGAACCAATACCATGCCTCTTGATAGGCGAGAGCCACCAGATCATTTGGGGACTTGGTCATGTCTGAACCAGTCATGCCTCTTGATCGGCCTAAGGCCACAGAATCACTTGGGGGCTTGGTCGAACCCGAACCATGACCATGCCACTTGATCTGCATAAATGCCACGGTTTCATTTGGGGACCTGGCTGACTAGAACCATAGTTACACCTAACGGGAGCTTGGTCGTGTTCGGCCATGGTAACACCATCTGATCAGCTCAAATAAAACCTTTTTTTGCAACAGTTTTGTCATTGCACTTGATTTACACTTTTCTTTGAACGGGTTTTTTTGTTTTTTATTGCGTTTTTTAAACCGACAAAGTTTTTTAACCAATCAATTGACGGAACACAATTCATGTCAATCTGGAGACTATTTGCCCGGTTTGATCCTTGTTGTTAACATCCTCTTATGGAGTAACATGGTGTTTATTATAACCCGGCACGGTTTACCTGGTAAACCAGCGTCATATATGTACAGGAGCTGTTATCTCCTCCAACAGTGTGGGTTTGCAAAACTCCGCTTCAAGATTGGCCAAGCCAACTTTATGTTCAACGAGGGCAGGTATTATGTATCACAAACATTTGGTCATATACTTAAGAATTTTTTTTGGATGTTTTGACTTCATATATGCAGACATCATATTCTGCCGGACGGTACAACCGCGGTGGCACTTGAAGAGTTTTTTTATTGCAGAAGGTGCTTTGGAAAGTTCATCACCACAGGAAGAACAAATTATGCACGAAGGCATATCAACATCAAAAGTATCAGCTAGCCTATTACAAGGCAACATGGTTCCCATAATAATATAATTGTTGTTCGCAAAGGAGAGGCAGTTTTAAAACCGGCTTCCGGTTCAAGCTTGGTCACCAGCCCGACCTGATGGTTGTGGGTCATCCTGCGCCGCTTCAGCCTCCGTTTCTCTACCCAGTGGCTGGAAATCCACAGTTGTCCAGTCGATTCCCATTAATGCTTGAAAAACAGCTTCATCATGGATTAGCAATGACGGGTCAATATCGGGAGCGTAAGTATGCTTACGGATTGGAGGGATCAAATTTTCCGATTCATGGATTGGTGCGGCTATTCGCTTGTTCTGACTGTCATATTGGGCTTGATAATTAGACAAGTCTGCTTCTTCAGCCAATTGACAGGCTAGCGGACGTACCTCCCGGTTTATTGGTCACAGATCCGCTTCACCAAATTCTGACCCATCTTCCTTCAAGCTGGGATAGCCCTGAGCCGCTTCAATAGGATCAAAATCCGGCACCCAGGCTTTTGCCCGGATTAAGGCATTGATTGCACCAGTTCGAGCAGCAGATTTCTTCAGCTCTTCAACCCGGGCAAGAAGCACTGACAGTTTCATCAGAGTATCTTGAATCAAAGTGGGCGCCGGTTTGTTATGAGATGCAGTACAGATGATCCGCTAGGCACCAGTATACAATTGTTCAACCAATGTATAGGCGGCCTTCAGTTTCTTCCGCACATCTGATCCCAAGTGACCAATGCGTGTCCCTGAAATACCATAAAGGGTTAATAAACCGGCGACTCTGTAAGAAGGCAGAGCCAATTCAGAAGGCAAACTGGCTTACCAAAGATAGCAGTAGTCATGGCATGCACGTGCTGCTTTATGCTGGTCAGTTCATCCGCTACTGGTTTAAGTGCAGCCTCGGCATCCTCTGCTCGTTTGATCAAAGCGGACTTTTCAGTGGCCCAGTCCGCCCGCTTCTTCTTGAAGCTCTCCTTAAGCTGTTCCATGGCGCTTAAAGCGCTGGCCAATTCCGCTTTTGCTTTGGAGGTTTCAGCTTGTTGGGTTTGCAGGTTTTCTTGGAGATCGGTGACTTGGTTTTCTTTCGTCTTCAGCTCCGCCTGCATGCATACAGATATATGCTTCAACAAATCGGTATAAGGATTCAAGTACCAATCACATAACAAGTTATGCACTTAGCACTTGGGGGCTAATGCATATTCGATCTTCATCTTTCAATTGCTTGCAAAGTCCGAAGATCAATACAAGTATTCAACTTGGCACTTGGGGGCTAATGGCTATTTGCTCGTATGTATATTCTGATGCGGCAATCTCAATTACTTAAAGTACCGGTTTAACTACGCTAAGTTGAACTGGCCCTTGGGGGCTACATCGGCAAAAGTTCAAAGTATTAAGATTCATGTTAGTAAGTTCCGGTTTGAAAAAAGATTACAAACCGGCCCTTGGGGGCTAAGGAGAGTCAGTGAATATTGAAGCGTACAAGCAAGAAAGAGCGTATGGGAGTTACCTCGTATTTATCCTTCATCATATTAATCAGACTGGCTTCATAGTCACGGCTGGCATACAGCCGGTTCAGGTAGCCGGAATGGATATCTTGGGCGTTCAGAGCAGCATAAGTTGCCAGATCAGCATTCCACTTGCCTTTACCAAAGGCAGCAAATTCTTCCTTGGCAGAATGTTTGGACAAAGCAACAGGATTGCTTGGCTCGGTATGGCCAGTGCTAGTAATGACAACCTCATCCTCCTGATTATCACCGGTTTGCACTGGAGCTATTGGCTTGTCAGTAGGTTTTGCTGGACCGGTGGATCTCTCAATCCGGATGGAGCCTGTGGGCTGATTGACAGGACCTGAGGCATCAGTAGGTCTCTCTTCAGCAATAAGATCGTCGTCTTGCTGCGGTGGATCGTTGGGTATATCCTCAGGAATAGCCGCTTCAAGATCGGCATCTTCTTCGGCCGCTTTGTCCAGGCGGGCCTTCTTGCTTGGTCTAGGTTTGGCCCTGGAAAGAATAACAAAATCAAATACAGCATATGTTCTAAGGCAATGTACTGTAAGTATCATAATAAGTATAGCTTACCCAAGCACTGTTTTGAGCGGTGGCAGCTGAGTAGCCGATGACTCGCCAGAGGATGAGTGGGAAGTAACCTGGTAATCGGAGTCAGATGGATTAAGAGGTTGGCAAAAGCAGCCCGCTTTAGGACAATCACTGACAAGCAAATTAGAGACCTCTGAACGGCGTTTCTGAACCGGACTATTCGGTAAACCGGCAGAGGTAACTACCTGGCCGCTGTGCCGGGTTGTGCGACGAGCCTCGTGCTGTTGGGTCTTCATAATAAATTTGGGATCCAAATAAGCAAGAGGATGAGAAAATTTAACTTTCCGGTTTTCCTGACGGATTTTTAGCGAAGGCAAAGGTTCTGAATCGGAAGAGAGATTAATTACCTCTGCAGCATCAGCGTGGCTGGCTTCGGCATCATCCTGACAAATATCATCATCAATAAGAC
Source organism: Triticum urartu (assembly GCF_003073215.2). NCBI lineage: Eukaryota > Viridiplantae > Streptophyta > Magnoliopsida > Poales > Poaceae > Triticum > Triticum urartu. The sequence goes on along the minus strand of NC_053026.1, from coordinate 493,274,395 downwards.
GCATGAAAAATAAGCCAAGTGAGTCAAGATCTACCTCAAGGTCCGGATTATCCACATCATCATCAGGGGCCGGATTAGAAGATGCAGTAGTTCTTTTCCTGTGGGCAGTCTTCTTTACAACTTTAGTCTTTTGCCGGGTTGCTCGTTCCGGTTTGTCTGGTTTTTCCGGTTTCTCCTGCGGCAACTTCTTGCTCCAAAACGGATCATTGCCCTGATTACACAGATACTGATATTAAACGATGACCAGATATATCAACAATAGATTCAGCAAAAGGAAAAATCAAGGTCTTACAGCTGGCGGTTTGTTGGTGGCACAGAAGGGAAGCAGGCCGTTTTTAGCACAGATATGTTCCGGTTCATTCAGCATCTTATTCACAGCTTCTGTGATTTCTTCATCGGTGAGCTAGATTCTGGAATGTCGCAGTGGGTCATCAACACTGCCGGTATATTCACACATCAAAACGGAGCGCTGACTAAGGGGCAGTATGCTCCATGGTATCCTGCAGCGAGCGAGATCAACCCCTGTTAAACCGTTGGCCATAAAGGCTCTAAGCTTCGACAGTTGAGGAGCATATTTGCTTCTCTCCTAGGCAGTCAATCTTTGTGGAAAAGGGTGTGTATTGCAGAGCCGCTCCGGACGAAAGCCGGGCAAGGGATTATCACCAGCAGGGGAAGTATCTTTGCAGTAGAACCATGTTTGATTCCACTCTTTGGGGTGGCTGTGCAGTTTGGCATGAGGGTATGTGACTTCTTTCCTTTTCTGGATCACCACGCCACCCAACTCTGTATTGGAGTCGTCAGTAATCTCAGTACGGCGGTTTAGATGGAAAAGGTCTCGGAACAATTCCACTGTGGGTTCCTCTTGAAAGAATGCTTCACAGAGAACTTGGAAGTGACACATATTTGTAACAGAATTGGGGCCAGTATCTTGTGGATGGAGTTGGAAATCGGCCAAAACATCTTGGTAAAATTTAGAACCGGGTGGTTTAAAGCCCCGAGCTAAGTGATCTACAAAAACAACAACTTCTCCTTCTTGAGGAGTGGGAGGGCATTCTTTGCCAGGAGCCCTCCAATGAATGGTATCTTTGCTGCCTAAAGCGCCGATCAAGACTAGATCGTCCAGCTGAGCCTCTGTGACGCGAGAAGGAACCCAATTGCATTCATATACTTGCTTGGCCATGATGGAATCTACAAGGTAGAAGATCTCGGTTCAAAAATACATTGGATCAAGGTATATTGGTATGTGCAATGTTAAACCGGAGACAGATATATCTGAACCGGAGTTTTATGAAGCAACAACATCTGGCGGTTCAACAAGGGGACTAATGGTATAAACCGGTTTGGCAATTTTTTCCTACAAGGTTAAACCGCCGGCTTTAAACATTGAAGCAGAGGAGTAAGTTTACAGAAACAAGTTTCGTAAGATTTCTTTACAGCGATGGATCTGAAGCAAGTTCAGAAAAAAGATAAATATTCAGAGGTCCAAACGGAGCAGTACCGAATCTATGAACAAGACATACATACAGATCTATGGTTTTGAGATGTGCAAGCGAAGGCGAAGGATAAACAGCTACCACAGAATAAAGATCTGCAGAGCCATCTAAAGATCTACCGTATGAGCAAGAGGCAGGCGATGAACACTGAAGAACTGCGAAACCCTAGGTCAGATCTGTAGGGGGAAGGATGGAAGATTTACCGGAGCTGAGGAAGATGTGGAAGGTTGCCGCGATGCTCTGGTGCACTCAGGTTGATGCAGCGGCCAAGGTTGAGGCAGAGGTCGACGGCGGCGGTGGAGCTCCGAGGCTGGCGACGCGAGGAAGACGAAGAAGGCACGGAAGGAGAAAGGAAATGACCCTTCGGTCCTATTTATAAGGCGAAATTACATGTGTTAGGCACGACAATCAAGGAGCCACGAAACGAAGCTGTCGCCTCGATTTTCGCCGATCTATTAAACAAAGAAGCATAATGGATAGCTTCGTTATGACAGGTGACGTCACTCTGGTTTACAACAATTAGAGAAAATGACATCATGGCGGTTTACCAATTTACGAGAAGATTTTGAAGATGAAGCTTTTGTTAAAGGATTGACATGAACCCGTTCAAATCAATCTGGGGCCTAATGTTGGGGATATTACTACTGGGCGTAAACCGGCCTATCTGGGCCGGGTTACTTTGTCAGTAGTTAAGTATGTTAAAGCCCAAGAAGACAGAGGAGGGCTCAAGGCCCATGGTCGGTTCAAGGCCTGTAGCCGTAAACCGGCGTTAGTAATTAACTTGTATTGAAGGTAGGAATAAGTAGAGACCAAACCGGACACATCTATGAGCCGGTATTGGGACTCCGTAAGCCGACGGGAGTCACCCGTGTATATAAGGGGACGACCCGGCGGCGGTTCAAGGACAACAGACAACAAGTCGAGACATAGGCGAAGCTTGTTTGCTCCCTAGTCATCGAAACCCCATCAATTCCATCACAACTAGACGTAGGCTTTTACCTTCATCGAAGGGGCCGAACTAGTATAAACTCTCTGGCATCCTTGTGTCCGCTTTAACCCCTTCAAGCTAAACCATCGCGATGGCTCCATGACTAAGTCCTTTCTCTAGGACATCTGCCGTGAAAAAACCACGACACACGGTATGACTTTGAGAACTTCATCTCCACCGCGGACCTGGTTCTAATTCAAACAGAAACCATATTTTATTACTACTTCCGTTCAGAAATTTAAGATGATTTTCGATATTATACTCCATATATGACTACATATACGCACAGAAATGAGTGAACAAAGACACTAGAACATGTCTTCAAAGGCATGAGAGCAGAGGGATTACATGCAATATCCATAACACAAGTTACTGAGGCAAATATACCCTCTTAAAAGGTAGCATTGATGTTCATAAAGTTCTCCCTCCATCCCAAAATTCTTGTCTTAGATTTTTCTAGATACGGATGTATCAAGTCACATTTTAGTATTAGATACACCCGTATCTAGACAAATCTAAGACAAGAAATTTGGGACAGAGGGAGTAGTTGAAAGTAATCTATAAGAAATCAGTGTCAACCTCTCGCATGTTTTGGTCAAAAGAGGAATTTAGAACCATCATTTGGCACACGAAAATCACATGCAAGATCACCCAGAAAGTTGTACTACCAGTACTAGTACTGCGTGTTAGATGAAAAAACACGATCAAGATCGAGAAAAAGATCGTCAACAAGAGACATTACCTGGAGTTGCTTAATGAGGGATCCCGGAGAGGGGGGCTTGGACAGGGCGATGGCTTTGAGCTTGTCTGCGGTAGTCTCGGCGGGGTGCTTGTGCTTCTTCGTACCATGAGCCTCGACGGTTTTGGCTAGAGCCATCGGCCGGTGCTCCGGCGTCCATCCAAGAGAGGAAGCTGAAAGAGAAGAGTGAAAGGAGGAACGAGATGAGGGAGAAGCGAAGTGAGTGGGGGTTTTCTTCAAGAGAGGAAGCTGAGAGAGAAGAGTGAAATGATGGTTGCTTCGTCCGTCCAACTTACTGCTGGAATGGAGGGGGTTTTGTGATTTGACGGCTCATTAGGCATTACTCCGGCGGTTCGATCGAGGTAGTCTACCATCACTCTACTACGGAGTAATTTAGTGCATGGCTGGTGGACCTAGGTGCTGGCTGTCCCACACGTCGGCGAAAGTGAGTAATTTAGTGCATGGTTGGAGAAGGATCCGAACGATAGAGCATGTCCACTGTTTTTCTGAAGAAAAAAATGATTACAGCAAGCGTTTCCACTCTTACGACGGAGGAGTGCGAAACACGGCAGCCACTTGAACATACACAGTGCTCCTACTACTAGGCATGTGCAGTGGTTCATACGTCTGTACTGCACAATCTTCTTGCTAGTGTAGTAAGATGTGACGATAACAAATGATGTTGTGCGCATGTCAACTACTCCTATATGTAACATAGTACCACTTTTTCGACTGTCCGGTCGAGAATGAACGGTGAGATCAATGTTAACAGAACTAGTTCCACAGTGCATGGAGAGTACGGTGCTACAGTACTCCATGAAACATGAACCATATGAAGCACGAATAGTGTTTGGCAGGGTGTATGAGTAGTTGACAGAGTGCACGGGATGGGAGCAAAAGTTCCCTTCGTGCCCCACTTTTGGGTGTTTGACAGAGTGCATGAAGGGTGCATGAGTCCACACTAGTAGGTTAACAAAAATACACGAAGAGGAAACAACTATATTGAGATGAGAATGCAACCAAACAAACCCACACGCTTTGTGCTAAAGTGATTGATCTGCACCATCTGAGTTTGATCCAACGGTCATGTTGCGCCGAGAGATGGACATGCCCATGCAGAGGGCGCCTAAACACCACCGAAGTCCCTCTGCTTGTCAAGGCGCACGACGTTGGTGATGCAGGGTGCAACCGCCCGCAGAGCCCGCTCCCGGTCGACGAGAGCCAGTGTCAAGCGCCTCACCTCGGACTCCATGATCTGCTGCGCCGCCATGGCACTAGGTAGAAGCAATGGGGAGAGGAAGCAAAGGGGGCGAAACGGCTGAAAGGCAATGCAATCTACGGGAAGGCGGATGGAGCGGGGAATCTTTTGGTTTTCACCACGGTAAAACACCAGTCGACAAGTTCTCACATCAGGAAGCAGTGGGTTTTTATAGGCAGAGTCATCGTGACTAATTGCTGCCGCGCCTGCTCCCGTCAATCAAAAAATTAAAAATCCTGCTGCGCCTGCTCCCGTTAATCAAAAAATTAGAAATCCTGCCGCACCCAAACACCATAGCAATGCCGCGGTGGATATTTAAATTTACCTACCGGCAAGTAGATAAAAAAAGGGGTGAAAAAACAAATGTGGCGGCAGCCTAGCTAATCGGTCAAACTAGCCCAACTACCTAGCCACCGTGCTTCACTGACGTACTCGGCGGGAAAGGTGGTCTTTCGTGATTTGATGACTCATTTACTTGCTTCGGTGCTACGACCGAGGAGGACCCAGAAAACATGCGGTAGGGCGTCCCACGCCAGGAAGAATATATGCGTGCACGACCCAGGAGGACCCCGAAACCACACGGTAGGGTGTGCCACGTCTCGACACGAAGGAAAAATGTGCGTGTAAAAATATACTGTATCAGACGTAGTTCCTATGGTTTGACTTCAGGACCAAGCCAGTCGGTCGAAAACACCCCACTAGCCACAGAGCTTCATCATGCAAACATGGCACAAATGATAGATGTGGTTAGCTCCATCTCGACCAGCCACAATGTCTCTTGTTCTAGGCGATTCTTCTATTTTCCAAGCTTTTTTTAGTTGTAATAACACCACGGAAATCTAGCGCCGCTCTTCGTGTGTGCCCGCTTTTTTTTATTTGTAATAACACCACAGCAAGCTAGAGAGATTGAGATCGCAGATCTGGGACCCACCAGTAAGCGAGACAACGGTCATGCATGTGTTGACGAGGCACTACCTCTACTCTACTCAACGCAAGTACTGTATAAAATCAAGTTATGGGACAAAGCTTGCAACCGTTCGTTTTTTGAGGCTATCGACTTACGCTTTGTAGTCCAGGTTGCTAGTTTGAATCTCGTCTTTCAGATTTGTTAGTTTTAGGTCCAAATTTAATTTATGACAAGTGGGACCCCCGTGTGTTGTTTCGATATTTCAGTGTAGGATGGTTTTTTTGAACAAACACTTTGCGCGGTTAGACAAGCAACGACACAAGTTACACATTTTTTGCAAGTTTACAAACAAAAATGACAGCGGCATAGAATATCACATCCACCCTGCAGCTTAGATACTATGGTGATACGAGTTTTTACACCGTTGGAAGTGAGATCCAATGGCTTGGGAGTAGTCTTTGTAATTATGCGCAATTTCCAAACTCTCCAAAGGTTTTTTTGCAAATAAAACATTCAGGCCTCATGTGTGCCACTGCATCTTCGATCCAACGGCTCCCCGGTGCTCATATTGGGTGCTCCCTAAGGAAGTCCTGGATTAGGGGGTGTCCGGATAGCTGGACTATACGTTCGGCCGAACTCCTGGACTATGAAGATACAAGATTGAAGACTTCGTCCCGTGTCCGGAAGGGACTTTCCTTGGCGTGGAAGGCAAGCTTGGCGATACGGATATGTAGATCTCCTACCATTGTAACCGACTCTGTGTAACCCTAGCCCTCTCCAGTGTCTATATAAACCGGAGGGTTTTAGTTCGTAGGAGGAACAATAATAATACCATAGGATAGCTTCTAGGGTTTAGCCTCTCTGATCTTGTGGTAGATCTACTCTTATACTACCCATATCATCAATATTAATCAAGCAGGACGTAGGGTTTTACCTCCATCAAGAGGGCCCGAACCTGGGTAAAACATTGTGTCCCCTGCCTCCTGTTACCATCCGCCTAGACGCACAGTTCGGGACCCCCTACCCGAGATCCGCCGGTTTTGACACCGACATTGGTGCTTTCATTGAGAGTTCCTCTGTGTCGTCACTTTAGGCCCTATGGCTCCTCCGATCATCAACGATGATGCGATCCAGGGTGAGACTTTTCTCCCCAGACAGATCTTCGTATTCGGCGGCTTTGCATTGCGGGCCAATTCGCTTGGCCATCTGGAGCAGATCGAAAGCTACGCCCCTGGCCGTCAGGTCAGATTTGGAAGTTTAAACTACACAGCGGACCTCCGCGGAGACTTGATCTTCGATGGATTCGAGCCGCAGCCAAGCGCGCCGCACTGTCAAGATGGGCATGATCTAGCTCTGCCGCCGAACAGTGCCCTGGAGGCCGCACTCGCATCAGCTCTGACCCTTAATTCGGAGCCAACTGCGCCAAGCGAGGATGGGTGGTTGGACACCGCCTCGGGGGCTGCAATCTCTGCGGCGATCGAGCCGAACACCAGCCCTATTCTCTGCGAAGCCCGTGACTCCAAGGAGCCGGACTCCTCTCCAGACTCCGACCCCTCCGTGCCCCTACCGATCGAACCTGATTGGGCGCCGATCATGGAGTTCACCACCGCGGACATCTTTCGTCACTCGCCCTTCGGCGATATTCTGAATTCACTAAAGTCTCTCTCTTTATTAGGAGAGCCCGGGCCGGACTATGGTCAACAAGGTTGGGATGCGGATAATGAAGAAATTCAAAGCCCACCCACCACCCACTTCGTAGCCACTGTCGACGATTTAACCGGCATGCTCGACTTCGAATCCGAAGACATCGACGGTATGGACGCCGATGCAGGAGACGATCAAGAACCAGTGCCTATAGGGCACTGGAAAGCCACCTCGTTGTATGATATATACATGGTGGACACCCCAAAAGAAGGCAATGGCGATGGAACAGCGAAAATGACCCCTCCAAGAAGCAGCCTAAGTGCCGGCGTCAGCGGCACCGCTCTAAATCCTGCCAAAGCAAAACGGTGATTCCGGCACGGGAGATAATAACACCCCAGACAGTGCCGAAGACAACCACCTCCAGCAAGATTCATCATAGGAGGATGGAGATGCCAGCCCTCATGAGAGAGCGGCAGACAGAGAGGTCGAGGACGATAATTATATGCCTCCCTCCGAAGACGAGGCAAGCCTCGATGATGATGAATTTGTCGTGCCGGAGGATCCCGTCGAATAAGAGCGTTTCAAACGCAGGCTTATGGCCACGGCGAGCAGCCTCAAGAAAAAACAGCAACAGCTTAGAGCTGATCAAGATTTGCTAGCCGACAGATGGCTGAGGTCCTTGCGGCCGAAGAGTATGAACTCGAACGCCCCTCCAAGAGCTACCCAAAGCGCAGGCTGCTACCCCGATTAGAGGAGGAAGCACCTAAACCTACATCACCAGCGCATGATGCGGCCGACCGGCCACCCCGTGGCCGTGACAGAGAGGCCTCTTGGCCCTCCACTCAAGCCGCACCCCGGCACCGCTCAAAAAATACCAAGGCACGGGAAAATGCGCCAGACCTGCGAGGTATATTGGAGGACAAGGCAAGGCAAACAAGATCGATCTACGGATCGCGTGGGCACCCCACGGCATGAGACGGTAATCGTCACTCCGGATATAGTCAATCCAGCCGGGCCGAACACTGTAGACAAAGCTCGTTTTGAGCTGCGTCGTGATATAGCCCAATACAGAGGCGCCGCACACCCACTATGCTTCACAGATGAAGTAATGGATCATCAAATCCCTGAGGGTTTCAAACCCGTGAACATCTAATCATATGATGGCACAACAGATCCTGCGGTATGGATCGAGGACTATCTCCTTCATATCCACATGGCCCGCGGTGATGACCTACACGCCATCAAGTACCTCCCACTCAAGCTTAAAGGACCAGCTCGGCATTGGCTTAACAGCTTGCCAGCAGAATCAATTGGTTGTTGGGAGGACCTGGAAGCCGCATTCCTTGACAATTACCAGGGCACTTATGTGCGACCACCAGACGCCGATGACCTTAGCCACATAATTCAGCAGCCAGAAGAATCGGCCAGACAATTCTGGACACGGTTCCTAACCAAGAAAAATCAATTCGTTGACTGTCCAGACGCAGAGGCCCTAGCATCCTTCAAGCATAACATTCGCGACGAGTGGCTTGCACGGCACCTAAGACAGGAAAAGCCGAAATCTATGGCAGCCCTCATGACACTTATGACCCGCTTTTGCGCGGGAGAAGACAGCTGGCTAGCTCGCAGCAATAACATGACCAAGAGCCCTGGTAATTCAGATACCAAGGACAGCAGTGGCAGGTCGCGTCGCAACAAGCAAAAGCGCCGCACTAACGGCTACAATGATGAGGATACAGCAGTTAATGTCGTATTCAGAGGCTCTAAACCCGGTCAGCGGAAAAAGGCATTCAAAAGTAATACTCCGGGCCCGTCCAGTTTGGACCGAATACTCGACCGCTGATGCTAGATACATGGCACCCCCGAAAAATCAGCCAATCGCACCAACAGGGATTGTTGGGTGTTCAAGCAGGCAGGCAAGTTAAATGCTGAAAGCAGAGACAAGGGGCTGCATAGCGATAATGAGGAGGAGCCCCGGCCGCCAAACAACAGTGGACAGAAAGGTTTTCCCCCACAAGTGCGGACGGTGAACATGATATACGCAACCCACGTCCCCAAGAGGGAGCGGAAGCGTGCGCTAAGGGACGTATACGCGATGGAGCTAGTCGCCCCAAAGTTCAACCCATGGTCTTCCTGCCCGATCACTTTTGATCGAAGGCACCACCCCACTAGCACCCGTCATGGCGGATTCGCCGCATTGGTTCTAGACCCAATTATTGACGGATTTTACCTCACTAGAGTCCTTATGAACGGCGGCAGCAGCCTGAACCTGCTTTACCAGGATACAGTGCGGAAAATGGGCATCGATCCCTCGAGGATTAAACCCACTAAAACGACTTTTAAAGGCGTCATACCAGGTGTAGAGGCCAACTGTACAGGCTCAGTTACACTTGAAGTGGTCTTCGGATCTCCGGATAATTTCCGAAGCGAGGAGTTAATCTTCGACATAGTTCCGTTCCGCAGTGGCTATCACGCATTGCTCGGGCGAACCGCATTTGCCAAGTTCAATGCGGTGCCGCACTACGCATACCTCAAGCTCAAAATGCCAGGCCCTCGAGGAGTCATCATGGTCAATGGAAACACCGAACGCTATCTCCGAACGGAGGAGCATATGGCGGCTATCGCAGCCGAAGTACAAAGCAGCCTCTCAAGGCAATTCTCCAGTCCGGCCATTAAACGTCTAGACACTGTCAAGCGCGCCCGGAGTAACCTACAACAAGACCGCCGGGCACGTTCCGAGCAAGCGTAGCAATGCGGCCCCAACCCCAGCCTTCGCGAACTTGCGAAACCAGTGTTGCGCGTACATAACTATGCTCTGGAAATACCATGGGCAAAAGGGGAGGGGCACAATCACGGCACGCCCGAAACACGGCTTAAACCGCACTAGGGGCTGCCGACCTTTTCATTTTCTCTTACTTTCAGGACTCCACTCTTCGGAAGGCCTGTCCGGTAGTACAATTGCCGCACAAACGATACAACAACCAGGGGAGCAGAAAGCTATGCCGCACTATGGAACTCTAAGGTGGTCTCTATAACGAGCAATATACCTGTTTCGCATAACATTCCGCAGCTCGCCCCTAGAAAGGACATATTTGATAGTCCCATCTTTTTCTTATCGCACTATTTGTATCGTCCTGCTTTGATCGTAGCCTTTTTAAATAAACAATGCATAGCTTCCGTCTATTATTGCATTACTCTTTTTTACAAATATATGTTCATTAATGACATGTTGCACCCGTACACTTTGGTACGGCCAATACGCCAGGGGCTTAAGTACCCCACAATACAGTGTGAGAAGTCTGAACACTTTCACAAGTGCGGCACCTCGAACTTATAGATTTATATGCATCGGCTCCGAATCATGTCTTGGGTCAATAGTTGGGTTTTCCCGGCTCCTATGTTTTGGTACCTTACGTTCCATTATATCGGCTAAGGTAGCACTAGGAGAACTACTGCGATTGTGCCCCAGTTGAGCTGGGCTAAGCACCTCAGTAGAGAAAGCCAAAACTAACCGTCATGATGAGGCGAGAGCTGGTCACTGTTCGAGAGGTTTTCGAGTCCCTAAAGACTTATACCGCTTAGAGCGAGGAGTCGGCTTTGTCCGGCCTAGGCGTGGATAGCGCCCCGAACTCGGTCTTCCGAACACTAGGGGCTTCGCCGAAATTTAAAATTATAGAATTCTATGGCTAAGTGAGAGTGTTCAAGCATTATAGTCCAATTGCCTTGTTCGTTGTGTTGAGCGCCTCCCTCGAAGGACCCAAGAATGGGAAAAGAGCGCTCATGTTTATCCCGAACACCCCAGCACTCATGCCATGGGGGCAGAAGCCGACGACTCGCCATCTCTCAAATTTGATAAAACGGCCGGATAGAAGGTAATATTTTAAATTCAAAAAGCATTACCTAGCGCACATGAACAAGTTTTCAGCGCACAGGACAAAACGAGCGAGTTTACTAAAAAATTACATCCATGGAACATTCATCCGCCACAAGGCGGGCACCCTTCAGAATGCCCTCATAATACATCTCGGGCTTGCGATGCTCCTTGCCCGGCAGTGGCCCGTCCTTCACAAGCTTCTCAGCATCCAGCTTGCCCCAGTGAACCTTCGCACGGGCAAGCGCCCTACGGGCACCCTCGATGCATACGGAGCGCTTGATGACTTCGAGCCTTGGACAGGCCTCCACCAGCCGCCTCACCAGCCCAAAGTAGCTCCCAGGCATGGCCTCTCCAGGCCACAGCCGGACTATGAGGCCCTTCATGGCCTATTCGGCCACCTTATGGAGCTCGACCAGCTGTTTCAGCTGGTCGCTTAAGGGCACCGGGTGTTCGGCCTCATCATACTGAGACCAGAACACGTTCTCCGTGGAGCTTCCCTCCTCGGCTCGGTAGAAGGTGGCGGCATCCGACACGCTACGGGGCAAGTCTGCGAATTCTCCTGCAGAGCTACGGATTCGGGTAAGTAACAAGTAATTCACTTTTACGTGCTTGCTTTGCATAAAGAATGCCTTACCCGCCGCTATCTTTTTTATTTCCTCAACCTCCTGGAGGGCCTTCTGGGCTTCGACCTTGGCAGACTAGGCATCTTCAATGGCCGCCACGAGCTCAGACTCTCGCGTCTTCAAGTCAAGCTCCAAACTCTCATGTTTTTTCATGCGAGCCTGGAGCTCTTGCCGCACCTCACCAACCTGCGTCTCATGCTTCTCCCGCTCGGTGCGCTCCATGGCTGCCCTCTTCTCGGCCTCGGACAGCGCTTGCTTAAGGGTCGCCACCTCAGTTGTGGCCCCTACAATAGCCGCGTTAATCCTGTCAATTTTTGAAATTGCAAATTTCACATATTTCAATAAGGTATTTCTTACCTTCCTTCTCCTCGAGCTGCTGCTTGGCTAGGCTGAGCTTTTGCTCGAACCGCTCGAGGTTCTGCTTCAGCGTGCCCACCTCCGCTGTCAGTGCGGCGGATGCTAGCAGTGAAGCCTGCATACGCGTATTGACTTACTTTTGTTAAACTCCTGCGAATGTTATTAGATCCTCTATTTGGCTTTTCTTTCCGAACGCCGAACAGAGCATCAGGGGCTACTGTCTATGCGGTAATATTTTTACATATTCCTTACTTACCTCAAAGCCTGTTAGAAGGCTGGCACAGGCTTCGGTCAGTCCGCTCTTGGCGGACTGAACCTTCTGGATCACCGCACTCATAATAGTGCGGTGCTCCTCGTCGATGGAGGCGCCGTTAAGCACCTCCAGCAAATTGTCCGGTGCCTCCTGTTGGACGGAGGTCACCAGCTCGGTAGGCTTGCTCCTCTTCGAAGGAGGCTTCCTACCGGAGTTCGGAACCGTTGAAGGTTCCGGCGTGGTGTCCGGCTCAAAGCCGGACTTAGAGCCCTTGGGGGTTCTATCCCCTTCACGCCTGGAGTCCGGGAGGTCACCTTGCGGCGCTTCCAGGACCACCTCCTCCTGGCTTGGAACCTGTTGGGACACCACCTCAGCATCGTCCGTAGGTTGGGGGAGATAGCCGCCGGAAGCGAATTCACATCCAACGAATCCAGGGAGCCTATCGACGAATCGTCGAGCCTGGCCTTGGGCGGACTGCATAGACATGTTCGACGTAAGGAAAAGTTGTGCAATGGGGGAATACTACGAATCACTCTGGTATCCGGATACTTATGATCTCGCCAGGGGCTTGGCCCTGTGCGGCCACTCCTCTTCGCCGTCGTCGGCGTTGGTGGAGTAGTCCGGAGGAGGGGTCTTCCCCCTCTTGGACCCTTCGGCCTCCCCAGTTGGGGCGGCCTTCCTTTTCTTCCCTCCCCCCGCTGGAGGGGGAGAGGTCTCTTCTTCATCCTCCTCGTCTTCATGGGAGGAGTGCGCCTTGGAGTCGTCGGATGATGAATCCGACACCTCCTGGCGCCGGGCACTCTTTCGATTCCCGGTGGCCTTCTTCTTGGCCTTCTTCTTCGGCACCACGTAGGGTGCCGGAAACAGCAGCTTCGCCAAGCGAGCGTCCGCTGGGCCTTTAGGCAAAGGAGCCGGACAGTTGATCTGTCCGGGCGTCTCCTGCCAATCCTGTCAAAGGTAAGGGAGCTTAGATCCTGCATGGAGTCAAACTATGAAAAACTAATACCCTATAAAAGGTAAAAACAGCTTACCACACGAGCGTGACGCTGCATGCTGAATCCACGATCCTCGATAGCGGATGCGGGGGCCTCGGCGCCCTTCAAAAGCACCTTCCAGGCATCTTCGTACGTCGTGTCGAAGAGCCTGCTCAGAGTTCGGTGCCGCGCCGGGTCGAACTCCCACAGGTTGAAAGCTCGTTGTTGACATGGGAGGATCCGGCGGATGAGCATAACCTGGACTATGTTGACAAGTTTGAGCTTCTTGTCCACCAGGGTTTGGATGCATGTTTGGAGTCCGGTCAGCTCTCCTTTTTTACCCCACGACAGGCCCGTCTCTTTCCAGGAGGCGAGCCGCGTAGGGGGTCCGGATCGGAACTCGAGGGCTGCGACCCATTCAGTGTCGCGTGACTCGGTGATGTAAAACCACCCCGACTGCCACCCCTTTAGCGATTCCACGAAGGAGCCCTCTGTAACGCCCTCAATGCGGCTATATCTCCTACGTGTCGAAGCACGACTTAGAGGCATAACCGCATTGAAAGCAATGTCGCAAGTTAGGCAATCTTCACAACATCCCATGTAATATAAATAATAAAAGGGGGAGGTTCATAGTTGGCTTACACTCGCCACGTCAAACAAAGTACATAAATAGCATTACATCATCCAATCACTCATGGCCCGACTACGGTGCCAAAATAAAAGACCAACCCAACATGCGACACGGTCCCGATCGCCCCAACTGGGCACCACTACTGATCATCAGGGAAAGACACATAGTAACGGCGTGAGTCCTCGTCGAACTCCCACTTGAGCTCAAGCGCGTCATCTGGAACAGAGTCATCAGGCCCTGCATCTGGTTTGGAAGCAATCTCGCACCCTCGTGATCAAGACTATTTAAGCTTATAGGTAAGGCAAGGTAAAAATATGTGGAGCTGGAGCAAGCGACTACCAAGATATGGTGGCTAACCTATTCGCAAATGAGAGCGAGAAGAGAAGGCAAAGTGCGAACGCATAACTAGAGAACAACCTGCGGCAAGAATTACTCCAACACCGTGTTCACTTCCCGGACTTCACCGAGAAGAGACCATCACGGTAACTCACACAGTTGACTCATTTTAATTAAGTTAAGGTTCAAGTTATCTACAACCGGATATTAACAAATTACCATCTTCCCATAACCGCGGGCACGGCTTTTGAAAGTTCAAATCCCTGCAGGGGAGTCCCAACTTAGCCCATGACAAGCTCTCACGGTCAACGAAGGATATACCTTCTCGCGAGACATTCCGATCAGACTCGGTATCCCGGTTCTACAAGACACTACGACAAGTTAAAACAAATCCAGCAACACCGCCCGAATGTGCCGACAAATCCCAATAGGAGCTGCACATATCTCGTTCTCAGGGCACACTCAGATAGGTCAAGCTACGAGTAAAACCAACCCTCGAGTTTCCCCGAGGTGGCCCCGCAGGCTGCCCGGTTCGGACCAACACTCAGAGGAGCACTGGCCCGGGGGGGTTAAATAAGATGACCCTCGGGCTCCGGAAACCCAAGGGAAAAAGAGGCTAGGTGGCAAATGGTAAAACCAAGGTTGGGCATTGCTGGAAAAACTTTATTCAAGGCGAACTGTCAAGGGGTTCCCATTATCACCCAACCGCGTAAGGAACACAAAATCCGGGAACATAACACCGATATGACGGAAACTAGGGCGGCAAGAGTGGAACAAAACACTACGCAAGAGGCCGAGCCTTCCAACCTTTACCAAGTATATAGATGCATTGAGATAACAAGATAATATAGTGATATCCCAACAAGTAAATAATGTTCCAACAAGGAACGATCTCCAATCTTCACCTGCAACTAGCAACGCTATAAGAGGAGTTGAGCAAAGGGGTAACATAGCCAATCAACGGTTTGCTAGGACATGGTGGGTTAGAGGTTTGACATGGCAATTTGGGAGGCATGATAAGCAAGTGGTAGGCATCGTAGCATAGGCATAGCAAAAGAGAGAGCATCTAGCAAAGCAAAGATAGAAGTGATTTTGAGGGTATGATCATCTTGCCTGCAAAGTTGTCAGAGTTGACTGGATCCTCGAAAGCAAACTCAACGGGCTTCTCGTTAGCGAACTCGTCTCCAGGCTCTACCCAAACAAGACAAACAAGCAAAAGGAACTCAATCAACCACGTGCACAAACTCAAGCAACATGATGCAAACATGGTATGCTATGCGAGATGCGATATGTGATGCATATGCAAGATTTGACAAGGAATGAATGAACCTGGCCTCAACATGGAAATCCTAGTGTGCCACTGGAAAGGTGAGGTGATTTCGGTTGAAATCGATATAAAGAACACCGGAATCGGAGACACGGTTTGGAAATGGCAAGCAATTCAAAAATGGCACCGGTCTGCGATAAACAGCAAGTAGCCATATAAATGCAACAAGACGAACATGCTACAACACTCAAACATGGCAAAAAAATACATGGCAGGGATCCATTCATAAAGCTTAACAAAATATGAACACTGAGCTACGGCCAATTGATCCATTAACAAGTTCAAACAAGCATGGCAAAAGTGCAATTGGTAAACAGATTTCAGACTTCGTGAAATTAACACTTGCCTGGAATTTCAGATCAGGTAGCACACTTTGGAGCATGTAAACCAGATGCTACGGGAACTTAACATGGCAAAGTAAAGCATGGCATGGAGCTACTCAAAGAGCTTAACAAAAGTCCCTTAGTGACCTTGAGCCAAAAGGGATCAGAAAATACAATTGCAAGCATGTGAACATGGCAAAAACATAATCAGATCTCAGACTTAGTGAAAAACTGGAGCATGCAAATCAGATATCAAGTAGGCATGTTTACGAGCTCGATACACTCACTACAGAGCATGTCATGACAATCTAAGCATACACCCAGCAAGAATACACATTATACAAGCTAGACATGGCAAGAACAACAGCATAGCATGCACGGATCAACTACAACATCCTCGGCAAAATCGCTAACAAGTAGACAATCTGCCCAGATTCACGAAATAGCAAAAGTAGAGCTCGATTGACTCAAGATAGGGTGCTCCATAATTGCAAACAAAGACATGGATTGATAGAGCACTACAAGATTAACAAATCATCCTTACTGATCAAACTCAAAAGAGGCACGGATCACTAGGAAACAACATGAACATATGGCATATTGATAAGAACAGCTCAAGGACTTAGTGGAATTGCTAAGTCCCTGAAATCAGCATTAACGAATGCTCCACTTGGCAAGCTTGTGCAGGTCACCACAAACATCACAAAAATAAATTTATGGCACCTCTGGAAAGATGGCAAAGCATATGACAAAACACATGTAGAGCTCATGGGCATATCATGCACACATTAATCATGGCAAAAATGACAAATAGCTATTTGGAGCAGCAGATCAAACAATTATCTCAAATAGCACTCTTCCAACAGCATTTCTGGCATCAAGATGAACTCAAATGAAAATGATGCAATGAGATGAAATGATGAGCTCTCTAAGACGAACATTTTGATATGCTACATGCCCAAAACGGATCTACGGATGAGGGGATATAGCAGGTCAAAGTATGCAAAATAATTAGGGTTAGGGATGAGAAAGTCAACCCGATTTCAAATCTGGATCAGGATCTAGGGTTCCTATAGCTGCATGTTTTTCGAGGATCGCCGGCCGGACTTGACGACCTCACCGGAGAACTTGCCGCGGAAGAGGAGGGGGACGAGGCCGGCCGGTGAGGGAGGTGGCTGCGGTCGCCGGGCGCGGCGGGGTGCCGGCGGCCGTCGACGGCGGATCGGGCGGCGGTCGCCGGGCCGTGCGGCACGGCGGGGCTCCGCCGGCGGAGAGGCGGCGCGCGGGCGGCGGCGGCCGTCCCCGAGGAAGACGGCGGCGGGGCAGTCAGGGCCTCTGGCCCGGGCGAGAGCGGCGGAGGGCCTGCCTTGGGCCCTCGCGGGCCTCAGCGGGAGTGGCGGAGATGTGGGGCGCCGCTGCCACGTGGCGCGCCCCGGTTGGCCGAAGGCGGCGGCGGATGCTGTCCGGCCGGGCCAGACGTGTCCGGTGCGGCGAGGAGCGGGGAAAAATTAGGGTTTCGGGGAAGGAGACGTGAATTTCGGAGGGGGGCTATTTATAGGCATAGGAGGAGCTAGGAGAGTCCAAATGAGGTGCGGTTTTCGGCCACGCGATCGTGATCGAACGCTCTAGATGATGGAGAGGGTTTAGGTGGGTTTTGGGCCAAATTGGAGGGGTGTTGGGCTGCAACACACACGAGGCCTTTTCAGTCCCTCGGTTAACCGTTGGAGCATCAAATGAAGTCCAAAAGGTACAAAACTTGATAGGCGGTCTACTGGTAGTAAACCAAGGCCGCTTGGCAAGTATCGGTCCAATCCGGAAATGTTTAATCCCCACACACGAAAGAAAGGTAGAAATGACCACCGGAGGAGAACGAAGCGCCAGAATGCAAAACGGACAACGGGGAAAATGCTCGGATGCATGAGACGAACACTTATGCAAATGCAATGCACATGATGACATGATATGAGATGCCAGACAACAACAACAACACACGCAGACAAAAACCCGAACCCGAGAAAATAAAATAACTTAACGCCGGAAACGGCAAGAGTTGGATTACATATTAGGTAAATCATATCCGGGGTGTTACACTCTCGAGCCATAGGACGTTGGGCATCTTGCCCACCATGGCGCCTCCGCACTCCGCTTGGGTGCCGTGCACCACCTTCGGCTTGACATTGAAAGTATTGAGCCATAGGCCGAAATGGGGGCGGATGCGGAAGAGAGCCTCGCACACGACGATAAACGCCGAGATGTTGAGGACAAAGTTCGGGGCCAGATCATGGAAATCCAGGCCATAGTAGAACATGATCCCCCGGACAAATGGGTGGAGAGGGAAGCCTAGTCCGCGGAGGAAATGGGGGAGGAACACCACCCTCTCATGGGGCCTACGGGTGGGGATGAGCTGCCCCTCTTCGGGAAGCCGGTGTGCAATGTCGTTAGACAAGTATCCGGCCTTCCTCAGTTTTTTGATGTGTCCCTCCGTAACGGAGGAGACCATCCACTTGCCTCCCACTCCGAACATGGCTGGAGAAGGTTGAGGTGGGGTGTGCGCACTTGGGCGCTGGAGCTCGAGCGCGTGCAAATGGATAGGCAAAGGAGGAAGAAGGCGTGGATGAAAAGGTGGATCCTTATCCCCTTATATGGGTGGACGCGACTATGCGTCCCCATCAGCTTGGTAAAACTCGCTTACCTCCCAAGCGCCGTAATCAATGGCGCGGTTGGGTTACCCACGCCTGTATTGATGAGAATCCCAGAATAAGGGGACACGATCTCTGCTTTGACAAGGCGTGCCAAGGAAACCGCCTCGCTAAACGCGCCGAGGTAGAACAGTAAAACGATTCGAATAAAGACTTGGCCGTGGTGTGATGTCACGCTACGGAATACGTCAGCAGATTAGATTTGTGTAAATATTATTCTCTCTATGGCAATATGTGGAAACTTATTTTGCAGTGCCGGACACTACCTTTTTGTTCAAAATCTTCTATGAAGTAGTTGGAGGAGGAACCCGCCTTGCAATGCCGAAGACAATCTGCGCGCCGGACTCGTCTTCATTGAAGCCTGGTTCAGGGGCTACTGAGGGAGTCTTGGATTAGGGGGTGTTCGGATAGCCGGACTATACCGCGGCCGGACTCCTGGACTATGAAGATACGAGATTGAAGACTTCGTCCCGTGTCCGGAAGGGACTTTCCTTGGCGTGGAAGGCAAGCTTGGCGATACGGATATGTAGATCTCCTACCATTGAAACCGACTCTGTGTAACCCTAGCCCTCTCCGGTGTCTATATAAACCGGAGGGTTTTAGTACGTAGGAGGAACAACAATCATACCATAGGCTAGCTTCTAGGGTTTAGCCTCTCTTATCTCGCGGTAGATCTACTCTTGTACTACCCACATCATCAATATTAATCATGCAGGACGTAGGGTTTTACCTCCATCAAGAGGGCCCGAACCTGGGTAAAACATTGTGGCCCCTGCCTCCTGTTATCATCCGCCTAGACGCACAGTTCGGGACCCCCTATCCGAGATCCGCCAGTTTTGACACCGACACTCCCGGTAGCTTAATTACCGGCTGCGGTGATATGAGCATCTAGGTCATATGCTCAGTGATCAGATGGCACATGCGTAGTACTTGTACTTTCTGCACATTTCCCAAACTCTATCAGTCGTATATTGCAAAATCATTCAAACCTCCTACTGTGGGCCGTTAGATCTCAGTGAACTCGTATCACCATAGAATCTATGGTGCGGGAGAACCTCATACTCTCCCGTGCGAGAATACATAAGGTGTTATCACAGCTTGGATGCTATGGTGATACCATCTTGGAGGTCGTTTGCTCTGAGATGCAATGGCATCTGAGCAGTCATTGTGCTTGTAAGCAGTGGCCGGACTCTTTTGGGGCTTTTCTAAAAAAAACCATTCAAACCACAGAGGAGGTGTTGGGTCACAAATCCAATGCCTCCGAAGAGCCTGTATCACCAAAGCATCTAGGGTATGGTAGCACATGATATTCTTACATACAGGAGAATATGATGTCCTCCTTCATCTTACATGCTACGGTGATACGAGCTTCGAGGTCATTGGATATGGGATCAAAGGGCATCTAAGTAGTTTTTGTACAAATTGTGTGCAATTTCAAACTCATCAAGGTTTCCTGCAAAAATATTAAGACACATCATCTGAGCTGCTATATCTCAGATCTACAAGCTCCAAGCAATTTGTATCGGCATATAGCATCTAAGGTATGGGGGCAAATGATATTCCCCGGGGAGGAGGGGTGGGGGTGCACAACCAATCGGTGGTTGGGAGGGTGGGGACAAATATAATCTAAACAACCCTAAACAGAGCTCCACAATTTTATCTAAGGTCGAGGGGTTGACCCCCGACAATCATAGCTCCGCCTAAACACAACATTTGCATGTACTGTAGTACTAGACTTAATATTCATGTTTCAGCTTAATGTTCATTTTAAATATTGAACTGAGGACCATGGATGTCTTACATTTTACTCCCTTCATTCCTAAATATTAGTCTTTTCAGAGGCTTCAAATGGACTGGCACATATAGATGTATATAGAAATATTAGAGTCTAGATTCACTCATTTTGCTCCACATGTAGTCACTTATTGAACTCTCTAAAAGACTAATATTTAGGAATAGAAGGAGTATTTTTGAATTCATGTCATACATGCATGGTTTGGAAAAATAGAGGGACTATACTTATTGGATTGTTGTTGTGTTCGTGCGTGTGTGTCTCTGTGTGTGTGTGTGGTCATATGCTTGATACATACAAAGTTTTCTCACCTCCATATTGTTCATCTTTTAAATTTGAATTTGCATTGGAAAACTTACTAGGGATACCATGAAATGTGAAATCCACGTTGAGATCACTATATCATAAACTCACTCTAATTCAACAACTCGTCATAAATCAATTACCACGTTGAGATTAGTATTTGCAAGGAAAATACGGGTATTGTAATACACATAGATTTGTTCGGAAATTTAAAAGGTTCCTTTCGTATTCTTGAATGGTAGGACCCAACGGCATACCAGCCAGACCTTGGCCCATGTTGATCCTAAAAAAACCGGGCTCGGGTCCTTTGGTCACGTGCGTGGTACGCACATTAGGAAATCCCAACCAGTCGAGCCTCAGCGTTTCAAGTTGAAATATCTGGCGGCCAGAATTCTAGCCATAGAAAATTCCCCTCATGTCCTCCGTCCATAATGACTACCGATGAATAACAGAGGGATGCTTTAGTAACTAGACAACGTTACCTACCGTACCGAGCACGGTTCAATTCCCTCGGTTGCCGCTCGTCAAGGTCACCCATCAACTGCATTGCCTGGTACTACTACTACTACACCAGGATGAGCACAGAATTGAGCCCTTTTGTTCGTGCCTAGTACTTGAGTTAATATATCAGGCAATGCACTGGTACGGAGGGATTATCCTTTTACTCTGCATATATAACTTGTCTGAAGTCTAACTAAGAAAAATGTTTGACCAAATCCTTTCTTAAGAAATACAACATGACAGATGTACGGCTTGAAAATTTATTGCATGATACAGGTTATGATATTGTTTCGAATCCTGGATCTTAAATTTCAGAAAATCCAAAAGTGAGCATAAATTCTTGAAACTAAACATGGTCACGTGATATGGCACAAATATTACTTCGTAAGTTTTTTCTTCAATTTGAGACAAGCTGCTTATGACAAGTTCCACAAATGAAGATCCAAGGTATTTTGGAACAAAGACCTGTCACGTTAAGGCGAACACTTTCACTATTGAAACCGTTGGTGTTTACGTGCCGGCAAGAGTCCCCGCTTCTCATTGGCAGGTGCCATCCAAGCAAGTGCGTGAGTCGACGGGACGTGTGCGAGCAGACCGCTTCGCCGGCTGTCAGGGAGGCGTGCGAGCAGACCGCTGTGCAGGCTCACCGGGAAGCGAGCCCTTTGACCAGGCTCCTCCTCCCACCGTTGTCCCAACTGCTCCCACTTTTAATGTCGCCGGCGCTGAAGTTTAAAATCAACCCCGCACTACCCGGTATTGCTACAATCCTCTCTCTTCCTCTCCAATTCTCCTATCGTCTACCTCTAACTAGCTTGACCTAAATGTATGCCATGCCGCATCACGATGGTCTACCCTTAGTGTTCCAGTTTCCTGAGGAAGACACCCAGCCGGAGTCTCAAGAACATAAGGCGCTTTGGGACGAGCTTGAACTGGCTTTGCGGGAAGACGGCGCGCTTGTCCCCGCTCCCGTTCCGGCTCCGGTCGCCCCGACTGCGCCAGTGCCCATCCCTGTGGCATTGATGGGCTCGGAGCCACAAATTGTCGCCGAGCTTGATCCCACAAGGTTCCATGAGGTCCCCGCCGACTTTCACGTGCCCGTGCACCTGCCAGCGCATGCACTGACGTGCATGCCCGTGCCGTTGCCCGTGCACCTGCCAGCACATGCGCCTGCACATGCACTGACGTGCGCGCCCGTGTCGGTGCCCATGCACACGAATGTCTCCGCCGCGCCGTTGACAGCGCCTGTCCCCACGCGGGTGCCAGTGCCCCCCTCAGCGGCATGGATGGCCGCCATCGACCGCTTCCTTGCACCAACGCTAGTCGCCTTCTCCCGCCAGTTGACTCGCTCCGAAGTCCAGAACATTTTGGCCTTCCTTGAAGATAGGCCAACGTCCAGGAGTACGCCAACAACGGCGCAAGACGCCACCGTCGCCGTCGGTCAGTGGCCCGACGACACACAGAGCACGGCAAAGGAGCCACTTCCCACCGCGAGACGCCCCCGCCGTCGCCGCGTAATCTAAATTTGCCATGAAAAACGTTCGGATTGCCATGCTTAAAATCTAAACATTTATCATTTCCGTTTATTTTATATCGATCATCGTATAATTTAATGTCGGAGTCAGACTGAACAAAATGTATGGTTTGATCGATTGAATGTTCTGCTAGAGCCGTATCAAATTAAATGCAAAATGTCAACAAGCCACATGTATTCCTTGTCATCCAACGACCTAGACTGCTTCAATGTCGAGCGCTCAACATGTTTAGCGTGCAGTTAATTTCATGCCAAAAATAGTGCTAATCAGATGACAACACGCAAATAATTTCCTAGTAGTTAATGTCCGCATGCACTTAATATACTTCCAAATTTACATGCATTGCACGTACACACCGACTAGTGCTGCTAAGACGTGAAACTGGGGCCGTGACTTGTGAACGCGTCTAGATATGGTCAATGGCAACATCGCCCGTGAGTTCTTCCTGTTTGCCCGTGCTTCTAAACGCAGAAGGGGAGGAGAGAGAGAGCACACATGGAACCCACCAGTAAGTGAAGGCGAATAGTACTCAAAATAATATTACATATTATCCATTAATTAGGTTGTGGTAATATAAAAACATTACGTGAACAAAGGGGGTACAACCAACATTGCTATTCTACGTATGTTGCCTATTGACGCGCGGCTTGAAGGCCCGGTCGCAAATTCGATCCTCGTCCTTTATTTTTTAATTTGTATATGGGTCCAAATTTGTTTCATGACATGTGGGCCCCTCGGTGTGTAGTTTGTAGCACTTTAATTTGTGGGTCAAAATTTGTTCCATTCCAAGTGGACTACTGGTGTGTAGTTTTGTAGCTTATTTATAATAATTAAAGAGAACAACATAGTTTTTTCAATAATACCATGGTGTAACGTTGAAGGCGAGAAAGGACGTGCGAGAGAGTGATGACCGATCTAGAGGGAAATCAACTAGGGGAGTTGCGTGGGTTGCAACGGTGTTTGGAGTAGTTGTGGGCCAAATGCTATGAAAATATAATCTAAACCGACCCAAATAAATGCCTACACAAATTAATCCAAGGTTGGAGTGCCCCTCGCAATGTAAATAGCTCCGGCTTTGCGAGGGATGGAGAGGTAGTAGCTTCAACCCGTGGAAGATACGGTGTGAGAAAGCGAGGTCAATCGAGAGACATATAGATAGATAGAGAAAGTGAGTGTGGTCCGACATTCATTGAACAAATATATCTACTCTGAAGAGATATTGTCTGATTGAGCTTTTTGGCAAGGGTGAGGGCCGTAAGATAGAGCTTGAGAGGTGATCCAGTCACAGACGTGCTGATATATTTTGTGCATGGGAGGAAGCAAGGTCAACCGATCACATAGGGTTGCCGTGCGATCGAAAGAGTGAGACGGGTTGGAGAGAGTGACCTAGATAGACGATGTGCGTGAGAGAGTATACAATGTGAATAGGTCGAATTGGGCTCAAACATGGCGATATATCATTTTTGTCCGACAAAGAGCGAGGTCAATGAGACATATGGAGAGAGAGAGAGAGAGATTGGTGAGCATGGCCCACCATGAGGTCGAAAGAGTGGCGGCGGCTTGGATGGACTGACCTAGATAGATAATCTGCATGAGATAGTATAGAGTGTGTCAGTCGAGGCCCGAACAGGGAGATATATCATTTGTGTGTGAAAGAAAATGAGGTTAAACGAGACTCGGATAAAGAGAGCGAGATTGAGCGAGTGTGGCCCGCCGTGTGGAAGAACGACTGAGATAGTCTCGAGGGAGTGACCTAGATATACAACGTGTGTGCGTGCGCACGAGAGGTTGGGGGGCTAGATAGGCAATGCATGTATTTAGCGCGAGAGGGTGAGAGGGAGAGGGGGGAGAGAGAGAGCTCGGCATGGGGTGCAATGGTGGGTGTGTGAGGTAAATACATTTGGTAACAGAGTGGAAAAAGGGGTTGTGTAGTTGAGAGACTTAGAGATCAAAACATGGAGAGAAAGAATGAACGTGTGTTGGAAACCGATAGCTTCCTAAGGTGGTTAGGAGAGGAAGATTGACCGATACAGGAAGTATGTACCGTTTGTGCGGGGGGTGGGGGTGGCTAAAAACAACATTTGAATGTACATAGTACGAGACTTAATATTGATGTTTCAATTCGGTGTACATTATAAGATTTGAACCAAGGACCAGGCATACGGGTAATTATTTTGAATTTGTGCCATACTAAGTTTCGAAAAGTTGACATTAACTCAGTTTGTTGTGCTATTTTTAAGGTCATATGTTTGAATCCATCCAAAAGTTTTCTCACTACCATGGTGTTCATCATATACATATGAATTTGTATTAAAAAAGTAGCGTGGATACAGTGAAATGCGAAATCCACGTTAGAATTGGAGATCGCTACGTGACACACACTCTAATTCAAATAACTAACCATGTGACACACACTCTAATTCAAATAACTATTTATGTGACACACACTCTAATCCACGTTAGCGTGGGTACCGTTTTGATTTTTTTCAAATAACTCCTCATTAATTAATTTATAGTACTCCCTCTGTTCACTTTTATAAGACCTTGAAGACATTTCAGACAATGTGCAAAACAGTTCATTTTAAGTTGTCTGAAATGACTTACAAAAGTGAACGGATGGAGTATCTTGTTTCGAATGACTAATTATTGCAAGGAAAACACGTGCATGGTAATACATACAGATTCGTTTGCAAATGAAAGAAGATTCGTTTGCGTTGTCAAATGTAGGCGCACCAGGAAGACCAGCGTCGTGTCGGGGTGGACGCTGCTTCGGTGCCTTAAAGGCAACTGCCTTTGGGTCACTGACATGTGGGCCAGCCACCTATTGGGCCCACATGTCATGGACACAAAGGCAGGTGCCTTAAGGCACCAAAGCATAGTCCTGTCGGGGTGGTCGCGTGTGTCGGACGGACGCGTAGCACCCAACCACCCAGCCCCCCCCCCCCCAAAAAAAGGACGACGACAATATAAGTTCGCGCTTCCATGTTTCGGATTGAAATTTCTGGCGGACCCAATTCCAGCCCTGCAAAATCTCTCTTCTCCACCGTCCCCTTCCGCGCCCAGATTTTGCTCAAATCCCTAATTCGCCGCCAACCCTCGAATCGCCCCTCATCTTGTCTCTTTCCCCACCGTTCCCCACCTCTGTGCCGGACGACGATGACGAAGACGATGGTCGCGCTTCACCACCGCACCGGAGCTACCTCATCTACGCCCTCGTCCACCAACCGACGTGCCTCACATACACCGAGTTCCACTGCATCAGGTGCGCTTCCCCGACGCCATCTCCCAGCTCACCGGGGCTACTTCACCGAGCACATCATCGCACCTCCGCCCCCCGAGGATGTTGGGGCTTCACCAACGGTCTCATCCACCGCATCGTAGCGCTCCGCTGCCACTCAAGATTTGTATCCATGCGCGCCCAGCCAACGACAGCGCATCACCCTCAACGGCTCTGAAGTGACCCGCACTCTAGCTAGGCGAGCATTCCCAAACACCAGCCCGAACTAGGTATCGACACATCACTCCCTTGTGCACTGTTCCGACGATGTTTGGATATCCTTTCACTGCTCTCTTAGGTTACACGCCTATGCAACTCTCACTTTAACTCTTATTTCTTCTGGAGATATCATTTGAAACAAGCAAATCCATTTTTTAGTGAAGCATGACAGCGCTACGGGATCTGGTACACATCCTGCACACTTGTATAACCTTGTAAGTATCTGTCCTTCGATACAACATCAAGGTCGATTCCTCTTATTTGATCAACCATTCGCCGTGTCAAAAATGCAGAGGGGGATGCAAGGAGCACAAGGCCTGCACATCCAAGCAAGTGGTAACATGGACTTGTACATGGAACATCCCAAGCGCAAGCAGAGCTGAAGTGAGCCTGTACAAAGAGCTAGCGTAAGTCCCTGCATTTCATTTAATTCGTACTGGCATTCGTGTATGATTTGTGTGTAGTGGCTGATCCACGAATTCAAGTTACCAGGGGCAAACATATAACTTAAAAAATACGAAGGCACTTGCACTTCGGAAATCAACATAACTTGAGAAATGTGAAGCTACATGCACTTTGAAAACCAGCTAATGATCCAAAGTATTTCAGATTATAAACACTAAATGATGCAAGCACCAAAAAACACAAAATGCAACATGGTGTACAAGGACTACAGACATGGTGTGTACCTGCTTGAATTATCCGTTCTATGGCTGAAAATATCGAAGTGTAATTGCTCGTATAACCAGTGCGCAGACTGCATATCAATATATCTATCCTGCACAAGTATGCCAATAGTTTCAAACAACAGATTAGAAAATTATTTATGCTATGTTGTCATGATACGGGGACTTTCTGGTAGATGGCCTCGATGTTTCCTCAAGCTATGAAAATGCACTATAATTTGCTTGTCATCAATGCCCGCAAATCTCTGTCTCTCTCAACATAGTAGACCATCATTAGACACTAAATCCTTCAATGAGCTTGCAAAATGCTTGCATTAGATCCCTCATTAGACACTATATGTTCATCACCAGGAGCATGTAAAATGTTTGCATCAAATCCTTCATTAGCAGTCTGTTCATTCGACACTTCAGGCTCAAGAACAACATGAGCTTGTATGTTTTCACCGAAAACTTGATTAGATACATCAGATTCAGTCAGTTCAATATTGATTGGGGGAGTTATAAAATAAGTAGAAATTGGTTTCATTTTCTCATAGATTCCCTACATACAAGCAGTTTTAGAACACCGTCAGGTTTAACTATTGGCCAGAAATTGAAGATTTGAATTAGATATAGTCAGGGATGTGATGTACGTGCTCGTTGCGCATGCTACTCTTGCAAGCTGCGACTGTCCGTTTGCGCAAGCCCGAAGCCATGCCCGTGCTGCCGCCGCTGCCTCCCACACAGGCTACACCCAGGGTTGGATCTTCATCTTCTTGTCCTTCCATTCGCTTGAAGCCCGGCGACCGCCCTCCAACGAGGGCGCGAGGAAGTGCTGTGTCGATCTGTCCAGCGGCGGCTAGGTTAGGAGCGAACCAGACTGGAGGCTGGAGAAAATGAATTGGGATTTTTCCTGCTGTCGATCGATATGGGAGGCGCCAGTTTGGGCCGCGAGCCTGCTATAGGGCCTGCCTTGCACTTATGTTATTGGCCCATCCAAATTGAAACATTTTTCTTCATTTTTTACGTTGCCCGCTCGTGCGTTGGGACGAACAAAACTAGCGTGGGCCAACCTGGACGACTCAAACTAGGTGCACTCTTTCGAGCCACCTGAGGCGGCCGCCCATACCAGCCCCTATGGTGGCGTCACCCCTTTTTGCGTGTATGATTGGATAGTGAAAAATATTCCAGTGGCACTTTTGATTTACCCACAGAATGGTTGAATTGCTTGTTTCTATGAACTGAGTTCGCCAATAATGTGAAGGATGCCAGTCTTTTCATCCTATTGTAGATTGCTTAGATCTCGATATGCCAAAAGTAATCGCATGAAATAAACAGTAAAAGCCAGTGTGATGTGTTTGGCTACAACTAGTCTGACTACATGTCCTCATATAACATATAAAGGACGCACCATCTTACCAGATTAACCATTCGACTTACCCATGCAGCGTGGGAAGAAAGAAGTATTGGGACTGCGTATCCAAGCAATTGATGCCATGGACTCCTTAGTACAACCTTGTAAGCGAAAAAGAAGTTGCAGCGTGCCTGTAAAAAGAACTAGCGTAAGTTCAGTTACCTGCTTCTCGAAATTTTAGTTAGCCACTTATTGCAAAATTGTTCGATTACGTTGCTTGCCTTAATTTAGTTTGCTACTGATTACATAAATATCTATGTGTTTGACACTTACTATTAAGAATTACCTGTTTGCCTTAACTTAAATATCTACTTGTTTGTTTAACTACTTTGCTGCTGCAAAAAAGGGTTACAATGATGTTAATAACTACTTTTCTTGTTTGTTTAACTAGTTTGCTGTTATAACTCCCAGTTGAGATGTTTTGCTAACTTCAACTTTTCTGAATGCAATCGGAACTTTAATGGCAAAGCAGGTTAGCCCAAGATCAAAGAGCAAGGTCCCCATGGACGTTGCATCATCCCACAGCAGTGGCACCAGCCCAATCATGCATTATGAATTGCCAATTGCTGATGCTCTAGAGGCTAAACTAGTGGTAGAAAGAGATACACTTAGAGATGAAGTTGACATGTTGAGGAAGCAAACAACACAATCACAAGCAGTACTCAAGACAACCATTAAATATTTAGTGGATTTCAAAACGAAGCAAACTGAGGCTGACCAGATTGTTAAGGTCCTGAAGGAAAAAAGGAAATTAAATTCCTACTTGGTAAATCATAGGTGAAATGTTCTTTCCATAGTTGAATAACCTTTGTGTTGTCTGTTCATGTAATCAATCAAACCATTTGTTTTAGAGATCAAGTAATAATTGTTTTTTTTTGGTTTATAATTTTATTTGAGCACAAGTCTGTATTAATTGATAAGACTCGGAGACATTTCATTTGGATTGATGTGCCAGACCTACAAATATGCCAATCGGGCTGAATGTGCATTCAACAATAGTAGTAGTATAGATGCACCATAAGTGGCACGAATCGGAAAGGGCCAAGATGCTGGCTAAAAAAGGATGCTGTTGTAGCCAAAAAAAGTACACCGGCCTGACTTATGTATGTTAGTTGCTATTATTGATCCATATACTCTATAAGTGTTTATATGTCTGTTAGTTCTGTAAATTCTTGGTTGATTTACTCGGTATTTGAATCTTGATACATCGCTTGTGTACATATCTAAATGGGATTACACATTAATTATGTTGCGCGTGACATTTGAGTTGGACATGAAGTGTTCCAAATACTCGAATTCACCTTAAACTGGATTCTAGTTTTTGAATTTGAGTATCGGCATTTGTAAACCATATTCATATATGACAGTGGAATACATCTTTGTCGTCCTTTTGAAGATATATAAAAACACATAGAATGATATATAAATATTCATATACGAATACAAAATGGATTTGAATTTAGTTGCGAGGGTAAACGTGGATGCTTATTGTCCCAAAATTCGAAAGAAGCAGCAAAATGTCCACTCCCACATCGGCTGCCCGAAGCCAAGTGTTTGGGAGATGGAAATTACTGTCTACCCATTACACAGACAATCCATCGGCCCGATTTCCACTGCTCTAAATAGGGGTAGGTTAGTAACTTCAATTAGACGTGACACGACCGCCTCTGAGCCCATTCCGACACGGTGGGCGTCAAACATGGGCGGCAACACTCATTTGATTAAAGCTCGTCTGAAAGACCTCTGTTTCTCCCTCCATTCCCCATTCATACATGGTAGGCGGCAAAACAAACTCGACTCGGCCGAAATCGATGTAGGCAAATATTTTCAATAGGGGCAGGTTTGTAACTTCACTCAGACGTGACACAACCGCCCTACCTGTCAGCCCCGTTCATACACCATGGGCGCCAACCATGGGCGCCAACCACCCTCTCCTCACCCGAAATCGCTCTGGGTAAATATTGGCGAGATGCGAGATTACCGTCCTATCCCCAACTGACGAGATGCCCAAATTTTAAATGGGAGCTAAGTTCGTAACTTTCCCATATTTCAGACAGGCCCGTCCCAAAAACAGGGTTCCCCGTACCTCTCCCTCCATTTTCCCATTCATACACTGTCCGTGCTACAACACCCCACACTACTAGGAAAAGGCCTACTAGTGGCGCACCTGTTTTGCCTACTAATGGCGCACTACAGGTGCGCCACAAGCATCACGCCATTAGTATTTTTTACTAATGGCGCACTACGTGGTGTGCCATTAGTATGTCCCATGGCGCGCCATTAGTATGCCTCCCAGGGGCCATATTTCCCCATGTGCTCTGGCTTACTAATGGCGCACCGGTTGATGATGCGCCATTAGTGTGCTCTGGCTTACTAATGGCGCTCTAGTTGGTGGTGCGCCACTAGTATGTATATTAGGGATTTTTTTTCTTTTCTGATATTTGCACAGGTTACATAATATATTACTAGACAGAATATAGATAGCACCACACAGCAACAACACATTCATCGAATACAATAGAAGATTAGTCTCCAAATACAATTCATCATATTAGTCTCCGAATTCAAAAGACCAAACAAAGATAGAACATTACAAGTCTCGAGACCGCGAGTAGCGAGTTTGTATTCACATTACAAGTCGATATCGATCATCTAAACTACCATCACATAGAAGAGAGCTGCGGTCATCACGATGAGCATCAACACAATGAAACTGGTTTTCATCCGGTTCCTCCTCCGCTCCCTCCTCTCTCCCGCTAGATAGCGCGCGTATCTAGATTCTGCCTCCGCCCTAGTGGTGTACCCTTTGTAACTTTTACCACTAAAACGGTGAACCTGTCTCCGACACTCCTCGCAGTCGTCGTAGACTCCGGGAACCTTACCCTTGTACACGACATACGACGGCATCTCTATGCACTAGCCAAACAAAATGTTATTAGCAATTCATAGACAATACATAAGCAATATATAAGTATGCAACAAAAGGATCAGAAGGGAAAAGCAAGACATTAATAGCACGATTCATGGTCCTACTAATAAATAGCATCGGTTACATCTAAGTTGAACTAATGTCCAAACCTAAGAGACATATAAGTTCATTAAAGTTTAATTACAACATGAGCATCACTACTTTCGACTCGACTCAGGGACTGGAGCATGGATGAAGCCGCCGTCTCTCGTGATGGTCATGAAATCACGGGCGTTGTCAGCCTGCATTTGTAGCGTTGTGTCTATCTCACTGTTGGACGGTTGATATCTGAGGTAGAACTGCCCCGAGGTACGAAGGACATCTTGATGGATGATTTCCGCATACTCCGACTAGATGCGAAAGAATTCTTGTCTGATGTCCGCATCCTGGATTGCCGACAAGCTTGCAGCCCAATCTTTGAGATTATTTGGTAGCAGAAGGTGATTATGGTCCCGTACGATCGCCCGCATGTGATGGAGGGCGTAGTAGGCATCCTTAATACCGCCAGGCGGCTGCTTGACGCAGGGCAACGTCATAGTGTGGGCGAACACGTGCGTGCCATACCTACGAACTGGCCTGGTGAAGATGCTTCCAGATCTGGCGTAGCCGGGGAGAACATCATCAAGAACTGACGGTCCGAGTCGAAATACGTGGCCATGGAATACTTCGGGCTTAAGAGGATGAGTGTGCAATGTGTGTCACTGCGCAAAACACGGAATGTTAGGAAAAAAAGAATGGTCGAAATCTAAGAAATCATATGTTACGGGGCGGTGAGGGGATGACTTACTCCGGAAACCAAGGCACGAAGAAGTTATCCTTATATGGGTTTGCCAGAATGATGCCTTCGAGGTAAGAACTCGTGACTTGCTGGTCCCCAGTGCTGCCCAAGATGTTGGCACGCATGTAGAAGGGGTCGACTATCATGATGTCCGGGGTCTTGTCTCTAATGATCCGCATCTCCATACTCAGCGAAGATAGCCGAACGAAGGTGTAGTGCAGTGGATGAAGGTTAAGCATAGCGAAGATGTCATCAAACCATAGGACGATCGTACCCCCGATGGCGTTATCCACAATGCCCTTGCCCTCTGGCACCTTGGCCACAAAAACTGGGTATGCCACATCATTCTCGGAGAGACGCCGCTTCTCCAAAGAAAGAACACTGTCATGCAGACTCCGCATAGCACCGGTTGCAGCATTGAGCAGATTAGTCGGTAGCATCGGCCTACCCGCCACATGCACCCTCCTCGAGATATCCTTAGGTGAAGGTGGACCGTCCTGAGCACGGATCATACTCAGTGCCGGCTGTCTGGCACCCTTGTTATTCTTTCTTTTCCGTCCCTTCTTCTTCTTCTGTAATGGGATCGAGTTCTGCTCATAGACCGCCTTCTTGAGTGTGTTGGGGCTGATAATATTTGGCACCGGGGCTATATGAGGCTTGGTGAAGGCGGCAGCTGAAGACGACGCCTGTTGCAATTTGGTTTCTCCACAGTACCAGCATGATCGCGGTCGTCTTTTTCAGGGTTGGGTTCTTGAGAAGGAGGCCCGAAGAATTCGTCACCCTACCCATGTTCGGCAAAGTACTTATCAATGTTGGTAAATGTACCATCGTCGTTGTCGTCGTCGTCCGGATCCTGTGCCATATGCATGTTCAGATCCTGTGCCATATGGATGTCCGGCATGTCCGGTAGCATTGCGGCAGTCTTGCCATGGCTTGGTGCTGGCACGACTAGGTGTGTTGTCTGCGGGCTGGTGTCCCCCGCCTCCAAACGAATTTGGCTCTTCGGCCAAAGCAGGGGCCAGCTTACGCAGACGCTGAGGGTCATCACATCATGTTCGTCTGCCCCAGCGGGTCGAATCAGAGGTAACAACTCATCGCAGCCTGGTAGCACCCGAACCAGTTCAACCCTATACACGGTGGGTGGCATCGGATTACCATGGAACACGGGGTTGCCCGGTTGAACGATTCTGCCCTTGGCGACATCGATCAACGCGACGCCCACGAAGTGCAGGAGAGTGCATGGAACGTCGGCGGTGCCCTGCGAAAACATGTAGGGCGTCAGGGATGACCAGTCAAAGGCAAGGAGATGAAGTCATCAGCCGAGAGGCTTAATTAGTTACTGTGATGGCGTCGAGCTCGGCTGATGTCGAGGCACCGCCAACGGCGGGCGTGCAACTGACGGAGGGGCCGCTTGTTGCCGAGGTGCCGGCCGGCGTACACCCGGGTGCATTAAGCTCCAATGCCTGTGCCGGCGTCGGAGACAACAATACCGACTCCACCGGAGACACCAATGGCGCCGCCTGCGCATTGTGCGAGTTGCTGGCCGTGAAGCTGGGAACCGGGAGCGGCCCCTGTTGGGCGCCCGCAATCCACGTCGTCAGCCCCTGAATCAAGGTAGGCATAATGGCGGTGAGCGTCGATCCCAGTTGTTGTTGCACTTGTTCTTGGACAATCTCCGGAATCCACGCCACTTGTGCCTTGAGTTCTTGAACCTCGCGCGACTGGCTTTCTGATCTGGTCTTTCTCTCCTTTTGCCCACCAGCGTTATAGTATGATGACCATTTTGTGGACAAGCCTTTGTCGGCCACATGACTAGCTGACGATGGCTTACTGAGCTTATCCCTATTTTTCATTATGTTCAACACCCTATTTAGAGTGCTGTCCCAAGGGGTGCTCTGAGACTACCCCGCACTACTGCTTTCAGTCTCCTGCGGAAGGAATTTCAACCATTTAGAAATTTGGCTTTATTAATTAGAATGCAACCATATGGAGCTAATTACGCGGGGGTGTATTCCTTACCAGAACATGCTCAAGCGCCCTGGTCTTTGGATCCGTGGTAAGCTCCTTTGTTACCAGGTCCTCCTTGTACCGGGCCCTGACATAGTTCCTGGTCTGCTTGTCACGATATTTCTCGAAGCGGGGCAGTAGGCCTTGCTCGGCACGCTCCGCGTCCTCCTTGTCCCATATAGGCTCCGCCACTCTGTAACCGCCAGGACCGAGTTTGTGTTCCCCTAAGTTCAACTCCCGCATTTATTTTTCCCCACTGACTTGATTCGGAGGTTGCGCTGCTCTCGCACTTGATCTTGAACTCCTTGTAGTCATCTTCGCTAATCGAAGGATTTTTCGCCTTGATCTTCTCATAACTATCACCTTTTTCAATCATTCTCTTCACCACGCTTCTCCAAGTAGACAGGGTCGTGCTCATCGTCGTGAGGGCGGCACTGTTTAATTTATTCCCTGGGAGGCGTGTTTTTGCAAAGTCAGCGCGGAACTTGTATCGTTCGTGCAGCTTTGTGAAGAGGAGGCTACGCAAATTCCCTCGGTCCTTATGCCTTAGGTTCTCGTTGTTGATCGAGACGGTGCTCCGGAGAATGCACCCGAGCTGAAGCGAGTTCCCCTTGACTAATTCTTTGGGCGCCGTTGGATGCCCGTCGGAGTT
Organism: Triticum urartu; assembly: GCF_003073215.2. Lineage (NCBI taxonomy): Eukaryota > Viridiplantae > Streptophyta > Magnoliopsida > Poales > Poaceae > Triticum > Triticum urartu. The sequence goes on along the minus strand of NC_053026.1, from coordinate 493,239,861 downwards.
CACTTTAGTAAATTCCTCCTTGACGGTGCGGAGCACGTTCGGGCGCCGGTCCTTCCATTGCCTCTTCGATTGGCTGCCATCTGTGCGTGCGCTGCCATCATCAGTGGTGGCATCCTCGACGACACCATCAGTGGTGTCATCCCCGACGCCACTAAGGGTTGTGTAGTCAGGATCGGTGTCTTCCGTGGCGTCCTCATAGTGGTGAGGTTCTTCCTCCATCTCCTGGGACAGCTCCCAGAATTGCTTGCCCGAACCGCTGGCCTCATCGTTGTGGGCCATGTTTCGCTCTAAATAGGAAAAAAGTTTGGTCAAAAAGTTGGTTATTGTCAAGGAACAAGATCATGGTCTCATCATTTAGGGTCTGTCGACACCTAGGCATCCTAAAAGCTAAGCTTTTATCATTTAGGGTTTGTCGACGCCGAGGCACCCTAAAAGCCTAAGCTTTCATCATTTAGAATAAAGGGGCAGTTGATCCTAATTAAGTACTAAGATACCCCGGCCCATGCATTAGTCGCAAGTACCCCATATGTCCTATTTTTAGCAAAGTCATGCTAAAGTTCACGGAAAATTTTAGCATGACCTTTGCTGAAAATAGGACATATGAAGTACCCGAATTTGCTGGAACGGAAGTTAATCGACATTCCGGCAAACTCAAGGGTCTCTCGGGGTAATTGCAAAATCATTACCCCTCCCCCGCCCAGCTGCAACCCCACAACACCCCACAATATCATCACGACACGATGGTCGGAGACAAAACCCCCCAATATCATCAAAATACCCTAGTTATGAAGTAAAATTCCTGAAGTGTTCCAGGTGTAGAACCCCACAATATTACAGTAGAATCATTTGAAACCTGATCACTCGGACCACACCACATGCCACAACATACATAGTACATAGAGTTCACATCTCAGCATCGACCACACCACATGCCACATCATACATAGTACATAGATGATCCAACAGACTACATAGCACGACAATTTAAGCGTGAACCACATCATACAAAATAGAAGAACTTCACTACACAACTGAAACTCAATTAAGCTAGTTAAATGGAGTTCATCTACTCACTAGCAGTACTACTAATTGGCAGTACTTAAACTAGTTAAGCTACTCACTACAGTACTGGCTACTCACTTAAGCTAGAAGCTACAACTTAATCTATTGAGTAGTTCTTGTGCTCATCCAGTAGCAACATCTTTCATACATGATGAGTATTCATGTACCAAATTTTTATTTAAATTGAATTTTCAAATCACCAAGAGCTCTACTAGTTTCAGACTAGATTTACAGTAAATACACTAGAGTATTTGACCAGTAGTAATGTGAACTCTTTGAATTTGTAAACACTTCCAAACTTGAGCATTGAGAGTTCATAATTGCAAAAAATGTCCCTTGTTTCTGAACTTGTATTGTACTCCATTCATTCAAGCAGAAAGAAACAAACAAGGTCTGAAGAAGAATGAATCCATGATGCTTCCAGACTTGAGCATTGAGAGTTTCAGGCTAGAACTCACCTCGATGGACGCGGTCGCAGACGAGGTCGTAGACGGCGGCGGAGCAGAGTCGAGGTCGCAGACACGGTTGTGGTGCTCCGGTGGACGCGGCTGCATCAATCGTTTGAATTGGCATTCAATCAAACACCTCACAGGCAAGAACATAAGGTGGAGACAGAGAAGAGGGGATCGAGCAGAGAGGGAGAAGGCAAGGAGGGAGGAGCAGAGAGGGAGAGGTGGGACATGGAGGCGGGGGTGAGTTAGATGGGGTACCTGCGAGCGTAGAAGACGGGGGCGTCGTCGGGGACGAAGACGTCGACACTGTGGATGTTGCCACCGCGGGAGGCGATGAAGTCGGAGATCCGAGACGGTGAACTGCGCGGAGGCCAGGGGGAGGGGGCTTACAGGCGGAGGAGGAGGGGGGCTTATGGGAGGAGGAGGACGGGCGGCGGCGAAGTAGGGGCGGCGGCGCGGTGGGTCGGGCAGTGGGTCGGAGAGATGTGAGATTGGGAGAGAGAAGGACGAACGCGAGATGGACAACACACACAAGGGGGAAGGATAGTAATGGCGCACCATCCAGGGGTGCGCCATAAAAACATTGATAGCAATGGCGCACCACCAACTGGTGCGCCATTAGTAAGTTTTTTTCTGATAGCAATGGCGCACCCTTCTCTGGTGCGCCATTAGTAACTTTTTTTTTCTGATAGCAATGGCGCACCCTCCTCTGGTGCGCCATTAGTAACTTTTTCCTTTATTTTTTGTTGCATCTAATAATTTGTTTTTTATCAAATTTGTTATTTTCATGAGGACTAGAACAGAAGATATCATCAAATTTGTTTTTTATTTTTAATTGAAGACATCATCAAATTTGTTATTTGAAAATATCGTCAAATTTGTTATTTAAAAATACCATCCATATTTTTTTGGATTTTTAGTTGCATTCATTTGTGAGTTGGTAAAACATTTATGAATATGAAAAAATATCATCAAAATTTGAAAAAATATTCATGCATTCAAAAAGTGGTCGTCGGCGGCGGTGGAGCGGGGAGGGTGCGGGGGGTCGTCCGCGGCGGTGGGAGCGGGGGA